>NC_056728.1:1607471146-1607771146 GCF_019279795.1 Protopterus annectens
TTCTTTCTTTCAGCTTACGACTTGTCTTTCCAATGTAGAATGCCTTACAACATTGACAAAGAGCTCCATATACTACCCCCTTGGATACACAATTGAAGTGTTTTTTTTACCTTAAATTTCCTATTCCTTTCATAAAAATGAGTCGAACAATAAAATATGCTGACAATAATTGCAATGACTGCATTTGTACATGCCCTTATGTCTACTTGAACAACTCACGTCACATTTTATTTCTAAAAGGTTCTTAAAAGACTTGCCCTTTCTGAACACAACCTTTGGCTTGACCCCAAACAATTCTTTGCCTTCACTGATACTCATCACAACTGGCCAAAATGTACACACTGTGTCCACTACATCATAGATGTTAACAGAAAAGGTGACTATTAGTGAATGTTCAAAAGGGACAATTGATGGTTGTGTTTCTTTGGACAAGCTATTACCAGCCAAATGGTCATCAGTTTGACTACCAGGAATAGGTAGTAGCGGTTTATAAAAAACATTCCTCTTCTTACCCTGGACTTCTTCCTTAAAACTGTCCAATAACTCATGGGGGTAACGTCTTTTACTGAACATGCCAATCAATTTGTCTATTTCAACAGTGAATGTGGCATCATCAGAAATCATACAAGCAAGTCTGACCAACTGCCCCTTGACCACAGCCCTCTTTTGAAATTGTGGATGCCAACTATCAAAATGGAGGTAAGAGTTGGAAAAAGTTTTTTTTACAGTAGATGTTGGAACAAAAATAATTTCTCGAATAATTCTTGGTTACCAATATATCCAAATAGGCCAATGAATCATGATCAAACGTATGGGTAAACTTTAGGAAAGATGTACTACCATTGATATACTCGATAAATTAGTTCAATTTTATGGCAGAATCATCCCAGACGATAAAAATATTGTTCAGAAAGTGAATACAGAATGACTAACATTTGGCAAAGGGAGTATTAAATACATAATGCTTCTCCCAATAGGCATTGACCAAGTTGGCAAAGCTTGGGGTGCAAGAAGCCCCCATGGCCACCCCACTTGCCTGTTTGAACAACTGGCTTTCAAAATAAAGAAAACTGTTGGTCAAAACCAGATCCATAAGTGTACAAGCCATGTTAATGTCATTATTCAACAACAATCCTGTGTCAGAAAGAATACTTTCCAACCACTCCAACCCTAACTTGTGGGGAATGACAGAATATAAATTTTGGATATCTACTGTGACCAAAATACAATCACCAGAGAACCTGAACTTCGCTAGCCAGGTCAGAAAATAAAGAATCCTTTCAAATATGTGGGACTTCAGTGACTGATGGTTTTAACAGGCTGTCCACATATTTGGCTATGTAGAAGGTCTTGTTTCTACCCGTGTCCACTATGGGTCACAAAGGTGGATTTTGGAGATCTTTATGGATTTTGGGTATCCTAAAGATGCCCGCTACCACTGGATGCTGACTAAGTAAATAAATGTATGTGTCACTATTAACTTGCCCCTGCATAACCATGTCATAAAGATAGATATCAAATTTTGAATAGGCAGTATTGAGCTCATTTTCAGATACCTGGACAAAAGTCTTGGTGAAAAGCAACTCATGCATACGATTACTATCGTCATCATATTTTATTGTTCGATTCATTTTTCATCAGGAATAGGAAATTTCAGGTAAAAAAAAACACTTCAACTGTGTATACTATGGGGTGATATATGTCTTTGTCAATGTTGTAAGGCATTTTACACTGGAAAGACTACTCAAAAGCTGAAAGAAAGAATTTATGAACATAGGTTCATAGGTAGGTACTAGGCTATCGGCCCGAGGGCCTACGTAAGCCTAGCCAACATGGTTCCCCGGCTTACGCCACTCAAGAAAGTTATTTTCCTGAGCCACTGTCGAGCAGACACACAGAAGTGATCCCCGGGGTGTATTTCCTATTTCCCATCCACTCATCAAGATTTTTCTTGAAGAGTGCTAATGAAGAACTTTGCTTGACATAGATGGGTAGCCTGTTCCAGAGTATGGGAAGTCTATGGGACAGGAATCTATCCCTCCAGCATGTCCTGTTTATTGTGGTGACAAGGTTTAGGTCCCTACAGCGTGTAGCTTGGAGGGATTGGGATTTCTTTAGGTGTAGCATGTCCACCAGCTCTGGGTGTGACATAGATTTACATGTTAGGCAGAGATCACCTCAGAGTAGGCGATATGCTATGGAGTAAAGCTGAAGTTTTTTGAGACCGTCAGTGTAGGGCATCTGTTTGAGGCCAGTAATCCTCTTTGTGAGGTACTTCTATGGCCTTTCCAGCTGCTGCAGATGTCTTGTGAGGTACATTCCAAAAGGGGCATTGTACTCTAAAATGGGTCTAATGAGTGTCGAGTACAGGAGAACAATGACCTCTTTTTTCCTGGATGAGAACCCTTTTATGATGAGGTGTGCCACGTAGAAGGACTTCCTGACTACTGTGGCGATGTGACTTTCAAAGGACAGTCTACTGTCCCCTTGGGTCCCAAGGTCTCTTATCACACATTCTGTGTTAATTAGACTGCTATGTAGTAGTTCATTGATACAGAGTTTTTACCAAAGGGGATGACAATGCACTTTTTGGCACTGAGCTTGAGGCCATGGCTCTGACACCAGGCATCTGTCTCAGCGAGGCCCTTTTGTAGGATTTCTACATCATTTGGGGACTCGACTATGGTTCCTAGTTTGCAGTCAACTGCGAACTTCGTTAGCTAGAGGCCTTCTATGTTAGCCTGTACTTCAGAGTAGTAGATACCAAACAGGAGATGTCCCAGGACTGAACCCTGTGGTACTCCACTTGTCACTGGTTTGAGGTCAAATTTGGAGTGTGCAACGTTTACAGTGTGGATTCTGTCAGTGAGCCAGTTGGCAACCCATCTTGTGGAGTAGGAATTTATACCTAGTTTAGTGAGTTTAGCTATAATTCCAGAATGGGGGATGGTGTCGAAAGCCTTGGCGAGGTCAAGATAGGCTGTGTGAACCACCTTACCCTCATCTAAGGCTTTGGTGACTGCCTCAAAGAAGTCGATCAGGTTCAGGAGGCATGATCTGCCTTTCACAAACCCGAACTGGGTGGGATCCAGAATTTGGAGGTTATCAATGTCTTTGTTTATGAGTTCCATGATGATACGCTCCATGGCCTTGCAGACCAGGCTCGTCAGGCTAATAGAGCGATAGTTCCAAAGGGATCAGTGATGGCTACCCCTTTGTGGAGTGAGATAACTGTTGCTGTACGCACTTGAATGACATCAAGAAAGGGAACACCACCAATGCCTTGTATAGGCATATTTCAGCTTTTCCTGACCACCACTTCAAGTTTATAGTGTTGGACTATACGGAATGGGAAGCAAGGGGTTTTAGCACCGAAGAACACCTCAACAGAAAGGAATTAATCTGGATTTTGATGTGTGATGCCCTTACTCCCTCTGGGCTTAATGACTGCTGTTCTATTACCCCAAGCCTAAAATTGAAAAGTATGGAGGAGTAATTCATCAGTTATCTTTATAATTTGTTGTATATACATTGTTGTAACATGTTTGGTACTGTTTCTTCACTTATACGCACTGTTTCAAACTGTCATTACATTTTCAAGTTTTTAATTAATTAATTAATTTTTAAGCATTATTTGCATTGGTCGGTTTTAACCACATGACTACAGGATGTTCCTTTATATTGTGTGGTTTATGTGATTACTGCAGTTCTGATGAAGTCTTGATGTAAGACGAAAGCACTTGACTTCTGTTTTTTGCTAAATAAATCTTTGGTGGTTGCTACTAGCTGTGTGGTTTATACTGGACTTGTGTGCTCCCCTGGACCTCCGTCAGTTTTTCCTGCCAAGCAACCATGCTTCCCTTTTAAAAGGTGAATGTGGCAACAGGTACACATTTCTTGATTTCAGAATAAATAAATAAAATTATATTTGCAAAGCCAGTTTTCAGATTATTTTCAAGGTTTTGCTTGTCCTTTGGCATCTATATAAAGTGCATACACAGTTTTGTCTGCTAGGAAGTAGGAATATTGATCTAAATAAACCTTTAAAAGTGCTACAAAGATATGGAAATATCATCTTAGATTCTGGTAATTTTAACATCTGAATACAGTGGTTCTTAAAAGTGCAGAATTCAGTGCAAGACCAGCAGAATAGTTTTTCCATACTGCCAACAGTTTAATTAAATGCAATGACAAGTGAAGAACAAATGGATAGTAAGAATGCTTCCTCATGGTTAAAGTCTAAATGTTTAGGGGAGTACATTTGTGCCATTTAACAAATGCTCCTCTCCCTCTAAAGATAAAGACAATGGAGATTCTTTCATGCTTCATTTCTCTCTCTCTCTTGGCCTTTACTGTTACAAGTGAAGGTTTAGAGATTTGCAATTTAAAGGTGGTGTAGTGTGGTGATCATTAGCAGTGGGCAGCAGGGTATTCTTGCTGTCTAGGTGATTCCAGAGTCCTACCTTACAAATTTCTGATCAAGTGCTGAAAGTCAAAGGATGGCAACAGTAGTGCAGAAGTACTAATGTCGGATTATACAGGGGTGAAAGTCTCTAATGCTACTGCTGGCTTTTTAACTACTATACACACAGGATCTGGCATCTCCAAAATAATATGATTTCTTGAATGCAGGTATTGACACAGGTGTTTGTTTCAATTTTAATTCCTGGAGCACAAGTGTTAATGGTCGTTCCTCCTGTACTTCTGTGAAAAACATGAAAAATTATTGTTTCTTGAAGCCATCACTGATGATGCACCTTCCTCCATGGAGAATGAAGAGTTGCTTTTACTGGAGTCAAAGGATGCTGTCTGTTTCTTATGTCACTACTTCTAATCTTTTCTGATTTATACCTTTTGTTATTTCATTGATCAATATGCAAAGGTAATTATTAAATTTGGTGTAAAATTAATTGGTAACTTCCACTTTTTTGCCTTTGCAGGATCAACCCTGATCGCTCTTCTACCTACAACCAATCAGCCAGTTCATTCATTGGAGTGAGAGCCCTATGGCACATTTATTATTGCCTGGGGAAGCCATGCCTGTCCATTTATTCCCAATAGTGACAGGTGGTAGAAAGAAAGCCAGTTTGCTGGAACTAATGAGCATTCTACCTTCCACTTGTGGGGCACTCTCCTGTCCTCGTGGCAGTTCTCTGAGCACTACAACTGATGCCTTCCATAAGAAGCACACTGCTGCATGCTCACTCAGCTTTGCACAGGCACACTGGAAGAATATGCTCACTGGTTCAAACTCCACTGGTTCAACACCTAGTGCGCCTATTAGCTGTCACTCATGTGGCAAGCCAGAGCCAACTCCTTCCCAGCAGGATTGGCAAGCCAGCAGCAGTTACTCACTCTCATCCTTCTCTGCCAGCTCCACCAGGCACCTAAGCCACTAGCTTAACCCTGGTCATCTGGGTTGTATTCAGGGCTTTAGCCCTCTACACCATTGGAGGTACCTTGGTTTATACCTTTTCAACAGTGACTGTTTTAGCCATAACTTCCACACAAGTACATTATGGATAACTTATTTTAGGAGTGAAACAGTAATTGTACTTCTGATGGTCTAGAGTGGTCTAACTGAAAAGACAGATCCTCACCAGAGAAATAATGTGTGTGTGTGTGTGTGTGTGTGTGTGTGTGTGTGTGTGTGTGTGTGTGTGTGTGTGTGTGTGTGTGTGTGTGTGTGTGTGTGTGTGTGCTCATTTCAAGCTTCAATTATTCAATTACTGCTGGTTAGGTGGCATGTAAAATACCTAGAGTGAAAGCAAGGTGGGCAAAGTCTTGGGAAGTCAGTAAATGAAATTTTGCCTTGCAACTGAAAGGCTTAGTTGAGTGTGTCAAGTGCTGGTCATAACAAGGCAGTAGCGCACATTTGCTACATGCGCTTAAAGCACAACATGTGCTGTTTGATGGTCAGTAATGCAAACTGTAGGACTGTAGCCCCTTTCCATTTCAACACATATTAATTGGTGCCAGTAGTACAGATTACAGGCAATGCTATTACAATGAGAATAACATGGGGCTTAAGAGTGAGGAACCCGACTGCTGCATGGTTAAGACAGTAGGACTCAGAAAGCTGTAGTGAGAGAGACAATGTCAGAAGCAGTGGGAGAGGCTAGTGGAGTAATGAAGTGGTTAGTTCTGGATCCAGTATTCAGTCGTTTTGTTTCAGACATATCTAGACATATAACAGGCAGACAGAATAGGCTCAACCTATTTAACGATGACACAAAGACGGGTACAACTCTAGATGATGGGGGAAGGAGTCAAAGGAAGGGTTTACAAAGGTTAATTAAATGGCAGAAAGAAAATGACAGTTGGCATTTATACAGACTCATGAAAAGAACCCTGATGTGATCCACGTGGAAGGAATGGTTACGGCAAGAAAAGTAAGAAAAGGATCTGGATGGTTGGTCATATGTGTAGTGGACATATAAGGAGAAGAGTGAGAAAGCCATGGCAGCAGTAAACAAATGCATGGTTGTATCTTCAGGGTAGACAAACACCATATGTAAACAGGTAATGCATCTGCTCCAACAGATGCTTGTCAAGACAGTTCTGGAAAATCATGTGACCAGAAGAAAGTCGAGAAACGATGTGTTAATGAAGGGTAAAGTATATGAAACAAAACTGAAGCAACAGGAGTTGACCTCACTCAAGGGAAAGAAGATACCAGTGGGCAAAATTAGGGACTTCAACAGAAAAGCCCTGATGGTTGCCTATGTAATACTTTCTATGACTGGCTGCTATCTAACAAGTAAAGGTCTGGTAAAGGCTCTCACCTTGTGAGGAATGAATAGGACAATAAATCATACAATGGGCTGATGTTCAGAAGGGACTAAAGTGGTTAACTTCTGATTCACCCATATAGGCAGGTGTGGCTAGTTCTGCTATGTCAGTGCTTTTAACTTTGCCAAGAGTATATATTTTTTTAACTATTAGCAATGGGATTCACACAGCAAGAAATAGATGCTGAGCCCTTAAAATCTGTCCATTTATACTTCAAGTTTGCACAGAAACTTTGACAAAGAAAAAAAAAGCACATAATTACTGACTTTTAGTCTGTTTTTTTAAACAGTCCATGAAATGCTATGCTTACCCATCCCCCATTAGCATGCCTGCTGTTATGCCTTTTGCAACCTTCCGCTGCCATAACTTGATTTGCTGAAGTGCCACTGTTGCATATGCCAGCTAGCTATGAAGCAGAGTAGCCTGAAACAAATCAGCAAAGCTGGTTAACACGGCAGTCACAAGTCACAGCCCTTCCAGGCCTTAACCTGTTATTTTGATCTTGTCTTGACTGAGCAGCACAATTAGCTGAGCAAACCAATCCCAGTCAGGATAAGAATTGTATTGCTGTGCAGTTCTAAACTTATATATTTTTTAACGTGAAGAAAAGCTTGGACTGGACATTCAGTGCTATCTATCTTGCATCAAGAATATGAAGATTTGCTAACTAAAAAAGTCATTGTCAACCTTTTCTTTTTTTCAGACTTCAGATTAGTTCACATATGTCGTTACCCATCCACAAAATGTGGAGAGCACTGATAGTGATCTTTCCTCTTAATTATTTATCCTTGATGTAAACCACATTTTACCACAAAAATAATACACACGAGAGATGGGCACATACTATCTACATTACTAATCTGCTTAATTGCAGAGTTCATTCCATTAATTTTCTGACACTTGTTTTATTCTAGTCAGGACTGGAAAAGTTAGGCAAGTTGGATAAGTCCGAACTACCTGTTAACATCACTCATAGAATCATAAAACTTAAGTTAACTGTAAACTTTAATTATTGTGATAGTTTTATGTTACCTGTCAAATGCACAAGACTTCAGATATTTTCAGCTGCCAAAAAAACAAAAACAGTGTCTTGTATCTGAACTGTTAAACAATAAATCAGCACTGTTCCTTTTCCTGGTATTCTCAATCTAATATCTGTACTGATTAGCTGCTCTGAATTCTCCTTGTGGACTTTTTGATTCAGATAACTTAATATTTCTGAGGCATCTGACTGTGTGTTTACTACTGAGTATATATAAATCAATGAAATGTACAATCACATGAACTATCTGAGCAATACAAAAAAAAAAGGTAGGATCTCATTAAAACCCCTTCATTAGACAAAGCAGCTGATTACTTCAACTCCACATTCCTAAATATCCTCAACCAAATAGCCCCCTTAAAAACTATCAGGATACGTAGCAACCCCACCCCTTGGCTCCAGAAAATCACAAAAGCCCTACTTAGAGCCAGGGATAAAGCCTGGAAAACCACACCACACCAGATCAACTGCAGCTAGGCAAACTTTTCACGAGCTCCGAAACAAAGCAAAAAGGCAGGTTAAGCTTGATAAACAAAATGACTGTATCATTCAACAAAACAAATTCAGTACCAAACCGCAAACATTGTGGGCAACAATAAATAACATCCTATAGCCCGGAAGAACCACCACTTCCCACACCCAATATAACAGGTACAGACCTGGACAGAGCCTCCAGTTTTAATAACTATTTCACCTCCTCAATACTCAAACTCTTAAACAGCATCACTTCCTCCAACACCCCACAACCACCTCAGGCCCAAATCAATACCGTACCTTTTTCACACTTAAGTCTGTTCCTACCTCTACTATCCAAAAACACATAGCCAAACTCAAACCAACCACCATTGCAGCCAATAACCTTCCTGCCGAATACCTCCAAATTGCACCCACAGCTATAGCCTATCCCATTTCACTTCTAATAAACAGATCCATCACCGAACACACCGTTCCACTCCTGTGGAAAACCTCATATATCATACCACTCCACAAAGGTGGCCCCTCCCTAGACCTTTCCAACTATCGACCAACTGCAATTCTCTCACCCCTCTCTAAGATCCTAGAAAGATGTATTCATCATCAGTTCCTCTCCTATCTCCTCATCAACAACTTTCTCTCCTCAACCCAACATGGATTTCGCCCATCCCACAGCACCACCCCTGCCCTACTCAAATTCACTAATACTATAAACTCCCACAGGAATCTAGGTAAATTGGTCTCAGCTGCCTTCCTAGATTTATCCAAGGCATTTGACACAGTATCACATAATAAACTACTGTCTTGTCTCTCTGACCTCAACCTTAACAAGCCCACCTTCCTCTAGATTAAAAGCTATTTAGATAACCACCAACAATCCGTCAAATGGCATAACTATCTATCCCCCCACTCCCAATCTCCTTAGGCGTGCCACAAGGATCAGTCCTAGGACCCCTTCTTTTTAATATCATCACAAACCAACTCCACTCAGCTGCCTCTAAAGCAGACATAGTCCAATATGCTGACGACACAACTCTCATATGCACTCAACATCCAACTTCTCCAACAAAAAGCCTTCTCTGAAACAGAGAACTGGCTTAACTCACAACTCATACTAAATGCCAAGAAAACACAACTAATGCTATTCCACTCTACTAAAATGAGCAACCTTACCTTCTCTATACTCTCTACCAGCAAAACCCAAATCACCCCTGTCATTGAGGCTAAATTCACAAAGCACATATCAACAACCATCACTGAAGTCCACAAAAAGCCAGGTCCCCTCTTTCACTGTAAATGTTGTCTAACCACCGAATCTCAAATTGCAATAGCCAGGACCCACCCCCTATCTACTTTACTTTATGCATCCTCAATTCTAACTAATCTTTACAAAATTGACACTAATAAACTTTCCATCTGTACATATGGAAAACTTAAACATTTATACAATCATATTCAATTGTGAAATATCTTGCAATGCTCTACTAGGTTCTTATCTACTCCCATTGTATATTCTGTACACTTGTATTTTCAACCAAAAGGGGGAATATCCTCTTACTGCATACTAACGGCTGTAAAGTCTACAATCTTTATGCTACTACTCTGTAATGTATCTTTTGTAAATTAGCTTCTCTGTAAACTTATGGAGTTTTTCTCACCAGGACTCCGCTGAAAATGAACACTTGTTGTCCAGTCGGACTGTCCTGGCAAACAAATGTTAAATAAATAAATATATTGGCTCAAAACAGCAGACATGCAACACTGTTCTAAATTTACAGATTTAAAATGGAATTGTACAGGGCTATAAAGAAAGTAATCATCCATATATCTCTCTCTCTCTCTGTGTGTATATATATATATATATATATATATATATATATATATATATATATATATATATGGGTCTACCTGACTACGCCGAAAGCTAAGAACAATGAGATAACCAACACCGGAAGATCGACAACAGAGAAGACCGACAGTTGAGAACAATGACATGTTAAGGTAAGTGTGCAATAGGGACGGACATTAGGGTCAGGGTGTGGGTAAGTGTGTGATAGTGACGGACGTTAGAGTAGGGTGCGGGTGAGATAAGTGTGCGATAGTGACGGACATTAGGTTTAGGGGCGGGTTAAGTGAGTTAGGGTTAGGGTGCAGGTAAAGAAAGTGTGCAATAGTGACGGACCTTAGGGTTAGGGTTTGGGTTAAGGTTAGTGCATATATAATTGTGTATGTAAGGTTTAGTGTAGGTTTGTAAGGTTTTAGGTGTGCTTGTGTTGTGTGTGCCTTTTTCGGGAAAGTTATTTGTTTTGTTGATTGTCGGGATTGTGGTTTGTCGGGCATGTGAAGTTTCGTGTTTTTGAACTTTTGGTTTTACTGTGTCGGTTATTTTGTTGTCTGTGTTTTGGCGTGTCGGTGTTATCAGGTAGACGCATATATATATATATATATATATATATATATATATATATATATATATATATATATATATACACACACACACACACATATATATATGCATATATGCATACATGTTTATACATACATATATGTATAAGGTGTCAAAAACTTGTACTGTCTATGCAACCACAAGTATGTGCCATGTGTCAGAAAGAACTACGCTCTCTTGACCACACAATCCACAAATAAGTAACTAAATCTATAAAAACGTAAACTAACAATCTCCAGTCAGTTGTTATTTGAGTAAATAATACAGTGCTGTTTATACTTCTGAAAGTAAACACATACCTGAGATATTGATTAATGTAGTGTCCATTTTGTTTGCAGTCTTTCCAGTTGACTGGCCCTCAAAGACTGCCAGTCCAGAGCGTCTCATTCTGGACAGGCTCACCTTTACAAATTCCAGGTTAATACTGAGAGAGTCTTTCCGACCAGTAACAGAAGAAGGTTCCTCATCTACAGTACCTGTTGACAGCAAAAGTTAAGCATGAACATTTTTGATCATTAAAGACCATACCAAGAGTAAATGACTGTACTTACATGTATACTCCATGTTTCAAAGTACTTAACAAAAGATAATACTAAATTTGCTGCAAAAATATTCACAGTTAACTTGTATATAGACAGAGTGACTGCTTGGGCATTCCAAACAAGGTGCAGATCACCAGCTGTCTATTACCCAGCACCTTAATCAACTAACAAGGGAAACAGTGCAAGCATGTTACAGTGAACTGTGTTCGACTCTGGGCAGAAACCAATTTGCACCCTCTGCTCACTTTTCTCTGAGAAGCTGAATCATCTACAAATGCCCTAAAAGCAGTTATTTATTGTTATACTTCCTATAGGACACTGACAGGCAGCACAAATGTCAAGTGTAGTGATTCAACTTTAGTATCCTAGTTAAGATTGATGTTTTCTGCAATTATTTGTTGACTGAGTACTAGGGCTGCCGCCTTTTCAGCGGGCCAAAGTGGGGCATGGGGGTGTGGCCAATATGACACTGGCCACACCCTCTACCATGACATCACCACAGGAGCAGTGAAGGAGATGCTGTTATGGGTATGACGGATGGCTGCTGGAGTGGATAGCTAGCTGACTGCTGGATTGGCTGGTTGGCTGGCTGCTGAAGTGGCTAGCTGGCCGGCTGGCTGGTTGCTGGAGTGGCTAGCTGGTTGGTGGGAGTAGCAGCTGGATGGATGAATGACTGGATGGATGGCTGGATGAATGAATGAATGAATGGATGGATGGATGGATGGATGGATGGATGGATGGATGGCGGGCTGCATGAATGGATGGCTGGTTGAATGAATGGATGGATGGCTGGCTGCATGAAGGGATGCATGGCTGACTGGCTGGCTGCATGAATGGATGGCTGGCTGGTTGGAAGAATGGCTGGCTGGCTGGCTGACTGGTTGGCTGGTTGAATGAATGGATGGCTGGCTGCATGAATAGATGGATGGTTGGCTGCATGAATAGATGGATGGCTGGATGGATGAATAGATGGATGGCTGGATGGATGAATAGATGGATGACTGGTTGGAAGGATGGTTGTATGAATGGATGGATGGCTGACTCGTTAGAAAAAAAAAATCTCGTTTTTTCTTTTTTTTAGCGGCTGTAGAAGCGCTTAAAACAAAGCGCTCCTCCAGCCGTGATCTTTGCAGGGCTCTTCCTGCCCCAATCCCCACCCCTTTCATGAATTACAGCCAATTGCTACACGAATTACAGCACCCGGACCTAACAGGCAGCAGCTATGCCTGCAGGTCCGGGTTGGTGACATAACTGAATTACCATGGAAAAGCTGAAGTAATTGCGGCTTTTCCACGGTAATTCAGTGCGATTGAAAAGCGGGACTTTTCAAGTCCCACTACTTTCCACAGTGGGCAACGCGATGAGGCAGCTCAACCCATGAGTGTCCCGCTGACAACGGGATGGGTGGCAACCTTACTGAGTACAACTGCTAAGCCTTGCAGACCTTTTCAGTCACAGGCCAGGTTCAAAGAGCAACAGCTATATGCATGGACTATTCAAAGTAGCCTGTTAATGCAGCAAGTCTATAAGAAATGGAAGGAAATCAGAGAACACACACACACACAAAATACACAGTAATGCAGACAGATCATGTGTATTCCACAAGAACATAACCCAAGGACAGGACTGAACCAGAGATCATAGAGCTGCGAATCAGTATACTTAACCTTTCATGTTGTCCTTGACAAAACTCTGTAATCTTTCTCCACCAAGGATGTAAAAAGAGAAAGGATGCAGCTGTGATCAAACAGACCTGATCAGCATATATAAACAATGACATTTCCTACTGTGCTATTGTTAATGTTCTCATTTCAGTAATATTCAAGGGTATAAGCATCTCTGGCTGACATACTGTGATATTAAGCACTGGGCCAGATGGGCTTATGTGCCTTTTCTCCTACTTAGTTTGATTCCACCTGCTGAGTTAGCACAACCTGTAAGACAGGCAAAAACAAAAACATAAAGAATGTAAAAAGTAAATACTTGAATGAAAACATAAAAGACACTTTCAAAAGACAAATTTCAAAGCTCCCAAACTGACTGGTTCAAAGAAAAGACAGCCAGTCAAATTTGCCAGCTATAAAGTTCAAGCCAACGTGAAGAAAAGTTCTTCAAAACTGGTTAAAATGTAGAACATCTTTAAAGAGCTGCTTAACTAATCAGTGACGAGAATCAGTTTTGCCCTCCCACATGATCAAGGTGAGCAGACATAACCAAAACATGCAGTCTGAACATTTACTGAGACCTAATTAATATAGGGTACCTGAGGTACTACAGAAAATCTCTCTGCTCAGATAAAGAACCTCTTCTACTTAACAAAATACACGTAAAGAGGGGAAGGTTTCCTGGTGAATGAATCATAGCTGAGTTTCCAAATGGAAAGTCAGGAGGGATGAAAGGATCTAAAAGAGAATCCAGACCCTGAAGTAGAGCAAGACGTCACCACAACTAAGTGAGCCCCTTAGTTTGTACTTGAAAAATAACCTGTACTGCTAAGGACTTGAGGGAAGCTTGCTGAAATTCTGAGGTCAACAACTGCTAGCCCTGGAAAGTACAACTATTTTAAGAACTTGTCATAAATGTAGATGTCTTAATTTTCACTTTTGCAGTATTCCTGACTAAAGGTACACCCTGATAAACACAGCCATATGTCCTGCCAGCATACCAAAGCCTTAGGCCCTTCCAGGTACCAGTAAACAAGGCACATGTCTTGCACCCAAGACATAAGGTACAGAAGTGATATACAGGTGCCTACTAATCATAACTGAACTGCCTCAGGAGAACCAAAGCAACACAAGAGGAACAAAAGAAAGAGGCTGTGCATCTAGAAATGGAAGAAAAAAATGGCCCTTCCACCACAGAGTAATAAAACAGAAAACCAAGAAGGGGAAGGAAGGAAGGATGGAATATTACAACAGTGAACTGAAGGACATCTACTGTTATGGTTAAGTTCTTACACAACTGTACAATGTTGTTCATCAGTATACCTTACTAATGTGAGAGTACAAACCTACTGTTGATAGGAAGAGGAAGCAGCAGAAAAGCCATACAAATGGCCCTCTCGTATCTAGCTCTGGCCCCAGACACTTTATCCAACTTGTAGTGCTCAGTAAATGTATGTACAGAAGACTAAGTAGCAGCTTTCGAAACGGATCTAGCAACCAGACCCCTGTAAAAAGGCACTATAAGAGGCTACCACCCTGGTACAATGAGCATAAACTGAAGAAGAAAGCCGCTTACCATGAAAAGAAAAACAAAAAGAAACAGCCTTAGGAGATGATCTCCAAGAGAAAATGGTTTGGTTAGAAATAGCCAAACTCAATTTCTTGGCATGAAAAGAAACAAAAAGTTGCTCAGATTTTATAACATCTTTAGTCTTAGCCAGCTAACATCAGAGTTGTCTATGCAAATCTATAGCAAGTAGAATTCTCTCACCAGAATTCTGTGGTGAATGGAAAAAAAAAAGAAGGAAGGTGAACAGACTGATTCAGCTACAAGTCACTGACCACCTTGGGCATAAAAGAAGGACTGGTGCAAATAGAAAGTCCATCACTGTTAACAAAAAAAAAGACGAGGAAAAGCCATGAGGACCTCAAGTTCAGAGATCCTCTTGGAAGAATAGCCACCACCAAAACAGTCTTCAAAGTACAGAATTGGAAAGCAGAAAAAAAACTGCAGGTTCAAAAGGCGGATGAGTCAAATTTTCCCGGGGGCTTAATGTGAAGGACACCTTTAACATTTGCTTAACTTCAAATCTAGAGGAAAGGCAGACAAGTAGAAATGGCTGACAAATGAGCTTTAACAGATGAATATGTTGGCCCAAAACTGAGCAACTCACACAGATAATGCACAGTAGGATTACCCACTAAAAAAGGTCTTCTTCACGCTTGCGACACCAAAGACAAAATCTTTTCTATTTAGCAACACAGGATTTAAATAGTGGCTTTTCTGGACTCCTGTAAAAACGAAGCATGTCCTCAGAAAACTATTATAGAAAAGGAATCAAAACTCTATCACCGAAAGAGTCAAATGTAGGGTATGCAGATGAGGGTGAACAGAAAGGGTGAGAAAGCTCCTGTCCTGTGTGACGAGATCCAAACTGTGAGGTTAACTTGTGATGGCATATAAAATGATAAACCAACAAAAACAAAGAAGAAAACTCCACAACAGGGTACTTACCTGCCATAGGCTTGGTAACTTAACGCACCAAACAACTTGACAGAAAGAATTCAAAAGGTTGCATTTGGACTGATGCCAATTAAGTTCTGAGAATTTGGTGCTTGTACATCACATATGTAGTGTACAACCTTGACACAGGGCTATACATCTGATGTATAGTGCCTGGAAGGGCCTAAGGCTTTGGTATGCTGGACAAACATATGGTTATCCTTGGTAAGGTAACCCCATTTTACGGAATACTTGCAACAGTGATAACGAAGGAAATGAACAAGACTACACTGAGAATATAAAGGAATCTATACCAAGACTGAGGCTGTGGTGTCTTGGAGAATTCCCCCTACTCTGAGATACAGTGATCTCAGATTTAGTACAAATTAGGAGGAGGCGGTTAAGTTTCTGCAAATATTCTTAAAAGATGTGACAGCAAATTTTGGAATTCACTGTTTTTGCTGGAATTGCAGTTTATTTTTCAAAATATCAGGACCCGCACTACTGGGTTTTATATCTTTTATAGGAAGCCAACCTGAGTCCCAAAAACCATGACCTTCTTTGAACACCATAGAGGGCAATGAGGAAGAGTTTTGGTCTTTTTTTATTTGAATTTTGTGAACAGGCACAGAATCAGTGGAAAGGTATGCAGGAATTGTCCCTATCATGGAAGGGGAGAATTCATCTATCATCATCTCCCTCCTCTCTTGCTGAATCAAAGTGGGAGAAAACACATTCTCCATTTGGCAAACAGCTCCTGAAGACTATGACTAGACTACATTCTGTATCCTCAGTTCTAGAAGACAGATGGAAATACAGCAGGGTCCACTTGCACATTCACTTTTCACAAGATATAATGTCTCAGTTTATGACTTACTGCCAGACTAATACTTCCTTCCTGGAGTGAAGATATGAATGCATACCTTTTTGTTTGCTCACCTATCACATCACAGTCAGGTGGTCTGACTGGATTAGGAAGGGCTAGGAATTTAAACTCCGTTTCTACAGTAACTAATGCAAGTAACACTGCCCTGTAGGTTCTAGCTGTATGTAGAATCCCAGCTAAAGGGAGCATGCAGGTACAGAGACACACAAAAATACTTCTGCTATCTACTTGCTTTTGGAATGAGAAATGCCCTTTCAATGTTAGAGCAAGAATACAAATTATACATTTTAAGTCTGTCAGGCATACTGTTTTGCTGACTGATCTCTACGTATAACTGACACTGCATATACCAATGCATTATGTAAAAGAAAATGTGAAGATTAGTGGGTGATTTGAGAACTGCTGAGATCACCACAGTAAAGTACAACTTCTCCTCTGTGGTGTGATTGAACTGTGTTTAAAGTCTCAACACGAAAAAAATATTTGTCTACATGGCCTTTGGTCAGGCGTCTTGTGTTGGTGTCAGCATTACAGTCTACAGATGGTCAAGTCACAGATACAAGACAGTGTGCAGACTGTAGCAACATCCACACACACTGTAAGAGAAAGACAAACATCTATAGAAGGAATTTATTTCTTAGTAAATTTCATCACCTTATGTGCTTGCAGATATTACAAAGGTCTAGTTCAGAAAAGATACCATGTTTTCCTCCCATCTCTTAAAACGTGCTATTTTTTTTGCCTCCCTCTCTCTCTTTATATACATACATATATACACACACACACATACACACACATATATATATATATATATATATATATATATATATATATATATATATATACACACACAGACATACACACACACACACACACACATATATATATATATATATATATATATATATACACTCGCACACATACATAAAAATACACATGCATATAATGCAGTATTCATCCTTCTCTTATTTAAAAAGGTTAGGTATCCATAGACCAGCCATCTCATTCATTCAGCAAATGACTGATAAAAAAAAAAAATGAAAAAAGAAATAATACCCTTTATCCAAAGAATAAACAGTTAATACTAAGTGGAATAAATTCTGGGCTTGTTCCTAGAACTTTGCAAAGACCTCCCAGTTCTGAATAGAAATGTTTCTTATAGTCAATGTTACATGCCTTAAGATGTGGTCATCCATAACTACGTAATGGTCCACGGCAATATATTTCAAAAATGAAATAAAACAAAGAGTACAAACCTCTCACAGGTAAGTCATGCTGGATATTAAGGACTGGGACCACTGAGCTTTCTGAGCTATTCTCCTGAAAAACTTACAAAGCAAAGCTGCCCAATACTTTCTTCCTCTTTGAGACGTAGGATGTGTAGAAGACCAAACAAAAGGGGCATCGGAGAGACCTGAAAAAGCAGGTAATGCTTGCTACCACTTTTGGAGGGCCTCTACCAGATTCTTGTAGGTATGATCAAACAATGCATCGACCAAGAAGGAAGAACTTCAATACAGATGTGTGTGTGTGTGTGTGTGTATATATATATATATATATATATATATATATATATATTTATATACACACACACACACATATATATATATATATATATATATATATATATATGTATATATATATATATATATATATATATATATAGATTCATAGGTAGGTACTAGGCTTTCGGCCCAAGGGACTAAGTAAGCCTAGCTAACAAAGTTCCCTGGCTTACGCCAATCGAAGAAAGTTAATTTCCTGTGCCCTGTCCAGCAGAGCCACAGAAGTGATCCCTAGGGTGTATTTTCCTACTTCCCATCCACTCTTCAAGATTTTTCTTGGAGTGTTAGTGAAGAATTTTGCTTGACATAGATGGGTAGCTTGTTCCAGAGTATGGGAAGTCTCTGGAACAGGAATCTATCCCTCCAGCAAGTCCTGTTTATTGCGGTGACAAGGTTTAGGTCCCTAGAGCGTGTAGCTTGGAGGGATTCGGATTTCTTTAGGTGTAGCATGTCCAACAGCTCTGGGCTTGACACAGCTTTATATGTTAGGCAGAGATCACCTCGGAGTAGGCAATATGCTACAGAGTAAAGCTGAAGTTTTTTGAGATGATCAGTGTAGGGCATCTGTTTGAAGCCAGTAATCCTCTTTGTGAGGTACTTCTGTGGCCTTTCCAGCTGCTTCTGGAGATATATATATATATATATATATATATATATATATATACACACACACACACACACACATACACAAACATACTTAGACATAAATAGATATATTAAGATCAATGAAAGAAATAGACTGCAGATGGTCAATAAAACCCCAAAAGTCAGAAGTCTGAAAAAACAAATGAACACAGAAATTACGGCTGTCTTTTTTAATTTCTGTAAATCTTTTGGGTTTCTAATACCATGATGGGAATGGACCCCATTCCTAAGTCAAAATATGATTAAGGTTCATGAAATTATATTGTTTCAGTCTTTGATGTCAGCCAAAAGTGCTCTTCGCAGCATCTGCAATGTGCCCAGGAATGACTCCTCCTGCAATTTGCATGGCATTACATGGCTTGGTAGCATATCTAAATACGACTGTAGATTCTTTTTTATAAGACCTGTTGCTCCTACTACTATTGGAACTGTCTGGGTATCTTTCTTCCACATTGCTCTTGTTTCTGCCTGCAGATCCTGATATTTTATGACTTTGGCTCTCTGTACACAAGACACTGTAGTCACTGGGTGTAGTGATTTCAATGATCAATGCTACTTTTGCCTTCTTTTCTTGGGCCACTATATCTGATTTTCTAGCATCTATCTTTTGAACTGTTGGTAATGGGTGACCCCATGTGATATAAACTTCATCATTTTGTATGATGTTTTGTGGTTCATGTTTCCAGTGTTTTCAGCCACTTCAGTACCATGATGTTTGCACAATCCCCAAGGCAACAGTCTTGCCACATTATTATGCCATTCAGTATACAGTCCTTCTACCATCAGTATGTTGAAACCAGCAAAAAGGTGTGCAACTGTTTCCAATTTGGTTTTACAAAACCTACATTTGTCTGTTTCTCCCACATGTTCAATGGACTTTGTAATCCAGCGTGTACACAGCCCACTATCTTAGGCTGCCAATATTAACCTTTCATCTCTTGGTTTGAATTCCCTTCTCCTCAACCATTCTTGCATTCGTTCCTGATCAACATGAAGTTCTTCCAGAAGTTTTCTATACTTGCAACTATATTTATGCTTTTTCCACCTTTCTTGCCTTCTCATCTGGTCCTTCACCTTATATACTTTCTTTTGTTTTTTGGAACATTCGGTTGCTGCCTGATTTTTATCTACTACTGGTTTGATTTCCATTCCTGCTCAACACCGATATGCTTCTGCTAGATTAAGCAGAGATTCATGCGATGTAACAGAAGTAAACTTTTAGTTATGTACTTACCATAACTTTAGATGTATGGGATCCATCTCGCCTACATTCTGTACTGATGGGTTTGGAGCCGATCCTCGGCTCCGACTCGGCATGCTATACTATAGAATGAAGTCACTTATTGGCTGAGCTATCCCACATCCCAGGATGCACCACCACTGCTTCCCCAGATCTTGTTTGTCCGCACACATGCACACACACATAGACTGTTGATATAATATTGCCAGGTGTTTCAAGATGAAACAGCTGAACTCAAACCGTCCGGTCTCTTCTGATCTCCAAGGCAGGGGGAGGGAGGGTGAGTTATTAGGAATGTAGGCGAGATGGATCCCATACATCTAAAGTTATGGTAAGTACATAACTAAAAGATGTAATGTGATCCTATCTCGCCTACATTCTGTACTGATGGGACAGCGTCCCTAGCACCTGATTCCTGGGTGGCTCACTGGAAAACACTCCTGAGAACTGTGGAACCGAAGGAAGCTCCCAGATGCCGCATCCAATTTGTAATGAGAAATGAAGGTGTGAGGAGAAGACCATGTAGCCACAGCACAGATGTCACTAATGGCAAGCTTGGAATGAAAAGCTGCCGAAGTAGCCATAGCCCTGGTAGAATGAGCTTTCACTATAGCTGTAAGCTCTTTATTAGAAATGAAGTAAGTATGACTGATACAGTCTCTGATCCACTTGGCAATAGTGACTTTCGTGACGGCTTTGCCCAATTTATTGTCCGAAAAGGACACAAACAATTGATCTGTTTTCCGTGCTTGGTGCGTCCTATCCAAATAGAAGCGTAATTGTCTGTGAACATCCAAGGTGTGAAAGATGTATTCCGCTCTGTTTGAGTACTTCGGGAAGAAAACTGGAAGTTCCAATGATTGTTGCAGACAAAAACTAGAACAAACCTTAGGAACAAAGGATGGGTTCGGTCTGAGGGATACTCTATCCTTGTGAAAAACCAGGTATGGTGGTTTGACACATAGGGCTTGAAGTTCCGAAACTCTCCTGGCTGATGTAATTGCAACTAATAAAGCAGTCTTCCAAGAAAGAAATTTTAAGTCACAAGTTGCTGCCGGTTCAAAGGGGGAAGAGGTCAGAGTACCTAACACCACATTAAGGTCCCACGGTGGAGCGGGATGAGATATCGGGGGCCGTAGCGGCCCAGCACCTTTCATGAAGGCTTTACACAACTTGTTGCTCATCAAAGGTGGTTCTATGCTCTCGTGAAAATTGGAAATAGCTGCCAATTGAACTTTGATGGTAGAGACCGAACAACCTTGACTGAACAGAGAAGCTAAAAACTTCAGAACCTCTGACACCAGGACTGTTATGGGGTCTAATCCCCGGAGTTGGGCCCAAATAGCAAATCTCTTCCATTTGCTGCTATACATTTTCTTAGTAGAAGTTTTGTGGGCCGAGGACAAGATATGTATGACTTCCGGGTCCAAAGCATGGTTCCTGACTATGGTCGGAAGAGGAGGAGCCAAGCTGTTAACTTCAACGAGTGGAGGGACTGATGAAGCTGTCCCGACTGATGGGTCAAGACATCCGGAACTTGGTCCAGGAACCATGGACCGTCCAGAGCATATTTCTGCAGAAAGGGAAACTTGACGAGGCCAGTATGGGGCAACTAAAATCATTTTGCTCTCCAAGCGAATCGCCTTCTGGATCACCTTGGGAAGACGGGGAACCGGTGGAAAGGCGTATAGCAGACCGGTGGGCCAAGCTTGGACTAGAGCGTCCTTGGGAATCTCCCCCAGAACTGGGGTGAGAGAGAAGAACTGTTGGCATTTCGTGTTGAGGGGGGTTGCGAAAAGGTTGCAACAAGGAGTTCCCCATCTTCTGAAAATCTGAGTTGCCACTCTGTCGTTCAGAGACCACTCGTGAGGGGAGAGAATAGTTCTGCTCAGTCTGTCGGCTATCACATTGGATCTCCCTGGAATGTGTGTTGCTACCAGAAAACGTTTGGTTGCAATAGCCCAATCCCATACCCTCATGGCCTCTCTGCAAAGGGGGTAGGATCTTGTCCCTCCCTGCTTGTTCAGGTACCAGACTACTGACATGTTGTCGGACTGAATGGCAATCATGCCCTGGGGGAGGTAACTGTGTAGTGCTTGCAGCGATAGAAGCACCGCCCTCATTTCTAGTATGTTGATGTGGAGGAGACTCTCGTTGGAGTGCCACTTGCCTTGGACTGACCTGTCCAGGTAATGTCCCCCCCACCCCGTCTGGGAGGCGTCCGTCGTCAATGTGGCCACTGGAGGTGGTGGAACGAAGGGTCGCCCCTGATCCAGGTTGGAGGAAAGAAGCCACCAACGAAGGTCCTGTTTGCACGTCTCTGTGATCAGAATGTGGTGACAGAGGGAGATCCTGATAAGACCACTGGACTGACAGGAGCCACTGGAGAATCCTCATATGTAACCTTGCCAAGGGGACTAGGAGAACGGTGGCTGACATGGAACCTAACAGTTGTAGGACCATCCTGGCTGGGGCTCGACGTTTGAGGAGCAAGACTCAAACTTGAGACTGTAGTGTTTCTTTCCTCTCTGTAGGAAGATAGACCCGCATTTGCTTTGAGTCTATCTCTACTCTGATAAACCGAATGCGCTGAGATGGCAGCAACACGGACTTTGTCCAATTGAAGGTGATTCCTAGGGAGTTGCCTAGAGATATAGTGGCTGCTAGGTTTTGCAAGAGTAGACGCCTGGAGGTGGCAGTTAGGAGCCAGTCGTCTAGGTATGGAAACACCTGGAATCCTAGACTTCTCAGGTGAGCAGTCACCACCGCCAAACATTTGGTGAACACCCTGGGGGCTGTGGTGAGACCAAAGGGCAGTGCATGGAACTGGAAATGACTGTCTCCCAGGCTGAAGCGCAAGTGTCTCCTGGATGCCTGATCTATCAGGATGTGATAATAGGCGTCCTTGAGATCTATGGAGCACATCCAAACACCTTTCTCCAGCAGCGGGAGAATGGATTGCAAAGTGACCATCTGGAACTTGGACTTCTTCACTGATCGATTTAGCTTGCTAAGATCCAAAATGGGCCTCAAGTCCCCGGTCTTTTTTGGCACCAAAAAGAATCTTGAGTAAGTCCCTAATCCGGTCTGGCCTGCGGGGACAGGTTGGATGACTCCTTTTTGAAGCAGCTTTGAGATTTCGATAGCTGCAAGATCCCGTTGACTGGGTGGCGGGTCCGGGATTTTTTGGGATGGAGGGGGGGGTGAGAAAAAGGGATGGTGTAACCTCCGGTGATGATCTGGAGCACCCACCGGTCCTGAGTGATACTCTCCCAGGCCTTTAGGTGCTTCGAAAAACGACCCCCGACTGGCTCCGGAGCTGCACAGTTGGGCAATCCTTCAGGGATGCTGGAAGGTTGAGGAGCCACGAAAGGACTCGCCGTCTCCAGTGTTGCGGGGGCCTCCGCCGCCTCTGGGACGGCGTCTTCCTGAAAAATTTCCCCCTCCTCTGCCTCTAGAAGGGGGATCACTCTGCTGTGAAGAGTAAGGCTTTTGAGATTTGCGGAACCACATTTTCCCCCCTTCTTCTAGCCTTGGGATAAGGCCTGAAGGGAGTGGAAAAACATGCCCCTACGGCAGTCAAAGTCTTACCCTCTTGTTCACAGCGAGTCAAGATGTCCTTTACCTTGGGTCCAAACAGAGAGGACCCATCAAAGGGAGCGGGCAAAGGAAGACTTGAAGGCTTCCTAAATGACACAGGCGCCAGGCTTGTCTCTCAGAGCAACACCTGTTCCGCCGCTCTCGCCTCGGCTGCATATGAAATGAGCCTCATGGATGAGTTCGATAACGATGATAGGGTAGCCAGCTGAGAGCTAACCGTCTGGGCCAACTGCTCAGGTAAGTTACCAGAGAGGGTATCTGAAAGTTCCTTGACCAGATCCCTCTGAAGTCTGGTGAAGTGCATCAGATAATTCAGAGACCTTAAAGTAAAGGTTGCTGAAGTAAGGGTGCACTTCCCGTACCGATCCATGCTCCTAGACTCTTTATTAGGAGGGTGGACGGACGTTGAAGCCTCTGCCACATCTTGTTGGGTAGCAGATGCCACCACCAGGGCATCTACAGCCACACCTTACGAGAGAAAATCCTTTTCGGGGGGGGGGCTGAAGGAAATTTATTGGGGCGAGCTGGCACCGGTTCCACAGAATCCGGGTGTTCCCACGCCCTTCGAGAGATCAAATCCAGAAGCTCATCGAAGGGTGGAGACACCCAGGAGGTGGAGGGCTGAGCCCCGAAGGCCTTGAGGAATACAGACTCCTCAGCGGAAGGGGGTTTGGACTGCCAGTCGCCTCGTTGCTTCAGGATTTCCAAAATGTCCGCAAAGGAGACATCATCAGAGGACGACTTGGGGGACCCCTCCGCATCATCGAGGTCGGTGTCCGAGGTAAGAGACTCGTCAGGGGAGTCGACGTGCTTCCTCTTGCACTGTCTCTTCCTTGGAGGTTCCTCCGAAGACACTTTGGAGGGACCTTCAGGAAGGAGGGAACCCCCGATGGGGGTGGCCTCAGGCCCCAGGGCTCCGCTGTCTTGAGACAGGGGGACTACAAAGGAACCAGTCTCCATGCCAAGGGAAGGTGCCGGTGAGACGGTGGAGGTGGCCACAGAAGATTTGGCCAAAGCACTCCTCATGGCCCTGAAGGCGGGACCCCGAGGCCACAACAGTGGACGGCACTCCCGCAGCCGACGCACCGAGAGGAAGGCTCGGAACCGAAAACATCGGTCCCGAAGCGTCACCCCTGGGGCCGACAGAGGAGGTCCGTGTACCGAACTCCGACCCGAAGGGCGGGGTTGGAGTAAGGGTCGGAACCGACCCGAAAACCTACACCGGCTCCACCAGCACCGACTCCAAAGGTGTTGAGGCTATTGGAGGAGGAACCAAGACAACAGGGTGGGCAACCGGCTCCGGAGCCGACTGGGCTGGAGCCGAAACCAACTTTTGGAAGACTGGAGACTGAAACAGCCTTTGAAGTACCCTGTCTATGTCCGAATCCAACATTCTCGAAGACCGAGAAGAGATCGAACGAGTTTGAGTAGACTTCTCCACTGGTTCCGAAGGACTGGGGGACCAGCTCCGAATAGTCTCGATAAATATCGGTGCCGAGGGAGACTCCACAACCATTGCATTCTCGAGCCGAAGTGGACTTCGCCAAGGGAAGAGTCTGAGTGGGCAACTCTCATCGGCTCCGAAGACAGTGGAGCCAATGAAGGTGACCCGCCTGTCGAAGCTCTAGCCATCGGCTCCGAAGCCAGAGGAGTCGAGGCTGGAGGCATCGAGGCAGACCGTTCCGCCCTCGGCTCCGAAGTCCGTGGAGCCGATGGAGAAGCCTGCCGAGATTTCTTTGTAGCCGGTTCCGACGGGCTGGTCGGAGCAGACGATTTCTTCTCCTTAAAAGGTGAAGAGGAAGAAGATAAAGCCTCCTCAAAGGAAGGGGTGATAAGCCCTTTTAAAATCAATTTGTTTTTCCTCTCTTGGAGGACACGGGAGGAAAAAGCGTGACAAACGCTGCATGACTCCTGAAGATGCTTAGGGCCTAAACAATAAACGCACAAAGAGTGATCGTCCGTAATGGACATTTTGTAACTGCATTTAGAGCATTTCTTGAATCCAGATGGTCTGTGCTCTTTCGACATGTTGACCCAATCACTACCACAGAAAAAATCTTTTAACAAAATTTTGCTTAAGACAAGCGTAACTGAGGACAAGACCCCTCTAACAGAAAACGGGATTACTTGGCCAAAACTAGACTACAATACCACACTAAGTTTCAACCACGCGCGAGGGCAAGGCCCCTCTAACTTAAACGGGATCCTTTCCCTCAAACTGATGATAATTTCACTACAAAAAATAACTCAAACACAGTCACACAACAACAATAGCTGTTAAAACAGCTTTTGGGTAGATTAGCCAAAAATTCCTGACAGAATTTTTTAAAGAAATAAGCACTTAGCTCAGCCAAGTCCGAGACCACGTCTTTGCTGTAGAAGCGGCAAACGAGATCTGGGGAAGCAGTGGTGGTGCATCCTGGGATGTGGGATGGCTCAGCCAATAACAGACTTCGTTCTATAGTATAGCGTGCCGAGTCGGAGCCGAGGATCGGCTCCGAACCCATCAGTACAGAATGTAGGCGAGATAGGATCACATTACATCATATATTACTGTGCAGGTAAATTAATAACTGATATAGTTATACCACAAGAATATAGGGTAGTAAGGGAAAGGATGGAGAGAAATTGAATACCATCATGGAAGTATCGAACAGAGAAAACTATAAAGCAGTTAAAACAAGAAATGTCACTGTTAGAAGAATATAGAAGAGGGAATAGATCAACAAAATACTAAGAAAGATAGATGTGATAAAAGCAATAAGCAGCATTAGAACAGACCAGGCTCTATCATGCACTATTGCAAATAAACTAAAAATTTCAGCACAGGAGGAAAAACTTAGAAGATACACTGATAAATATAAACGAAAAGTACAAAATAAGCAATTTATTGATGACCCAAAAACGTTTTATAGATAACTGGGAAACAAGGTAAAAGGAATTGAAAGACAACCAAAAAAAGAAATACATGCATTTTGGAGAAGTATCTATGAAGATCCTGTGGAACATAACAAAGATGTTAAATGGATAAAAAAAAGTAAAAGAAAAAAAAATAAGGTTAAAGACACAGGATATGAAATGGGATGAAGTAACAGCCAGAGAGATTGAAGCAAAGTTAAGAAAAGCCCTAAGTGGAAAACCCCAGGCCCAGATGAAGTACCTAACTTTTGTTTAAAAGTACTAACTTCATTGCACAAAGATTTAGCCAGGAGTAAAAACTACTTACATGCGCTCCCCGAACAGACACCAACCTGGTTAACAAGAGGTAAAACAATGCTCCTACTTAAGAGTGAGCCTGCAAGCGACCCCAAAAATTATAGACCAATAATTTGTCTTCTGACGATGTATAAACTATACATGGGAATTGATGTTGACAGAGCTTATAGTCATTTAGAAGAAAACTCAATTATGGCAGTAGAACACGGGCAATACAAGAAAGTCATATAGAACAAAGGATCATTTGTTAAAGTCATAGTGCAGAACTGTAAAAAGGGCAAGAATCTAAATATGACATGGATTGACTACAAAAAAGCATTTGATAGCATCCCACATTCATGGATAAAAGAGTGCTTACAAATGTATAAGATGCACCCTACACTGATCAACTAGATTACAGTGACCATGAAACAGTGGCAGACCACTTTGCAATTAAACCATGATAAAGGACAAATTATTATCCCAGGAATAAAAATTCAAAAGGGGATATTTCAGGGTGACTCTCTGTCACCATTGCTATTCTGCCTTGCCCTTAACCCATTAAGCTGTAGACTTAACAGCTTAGGCCATGGCTATCATTTGACTCCTAGAAAACAACAAAGTCTAAAGACTTCTCACCTTCTCTTTCGTCGGTGATTTAAAACTGTATAGCTCATCACATGAGGAACTGAAAGCAAAGCTGCAGGTTGTCAAAACTTTTTCAGATGATATTAGAATGTCATCTGGCCTTGATAAATGTGCAAAAGCAACCTTTAAAGCAGGAAAACTGCAGCACCAGGAAAGCATCAGTTTGGGACAAGAATGTAACATAAAATAACTTGAGCAAGAGGGACTGTATAAATATTTGGGAATTGATGAAGGATCAGCAATAAAACATGAACAAATGCGAATAAAACTTAGTAAGGTATACTTTAGAAGACTTAAATTAATCCTGAAAACAGCACTGACATCTAGGAACAAAATCCAAACTATAAACCAATTTGCTCTTCCTGTCCTAACTTACAGTTTTGTAGAGATTGATTGGCCCCAAAACATGTTGGATAGATTAGATATTAAAACAAAGGATGATTCATGCTCACCAAATGATCTATAAAAATCAGTGCATACCAAGAGTATATATTCCCCATTCCAAAGGAGGGATGGGCCTGCATGAAACTGATTACATGTATAGATCTGCAATCATGGGACTTTACACATCTGCTGACCTCACAAGACCCAAACATGGTGAAAGTTTTGAAACATGAGAATAAATCTACATGAGGAGAATAAATCTAAGATGATTTATCTGCTTAATCTATCAGAAGCATATCGGCGTCAAGCAGGATTGGATATCAAACAAGAAGCAGATAAAAATCAGGCAGCAACTGAATGTGACAAAAAAAAAAAGAAAGAATATAAGATGGAGGACCAAATGAAAAGGCAAGAAAGGTGGAAATGCATAAATATAGTTACAAGTATAGAAAACTTCTGGAAGAATCTCATGTTGCTCAGGAACAAATGCAGGAAAAGTTAAGAAGAGGTGAATTCAAACCAAGAGATGAAAGGTTAATACTGGTGGCCCAAGATAGTGGGCTACATACACACTGGTTTACAAAGTCCATTGGACATGTGGAAGAAACAAACAAATGTAGGTTTTGTAAAACTGAACTGGAAACAGTCACAGACCTCCTTGCTGGCTGTGACATACTAATGGCAGCAGGACTCTATACTGAAAGGCATAATAATGTGGCAAGACTGGTGCACTGGGGATTGTGCAAACATTATGGTACTGAAGTGGCTGAAAAACACTGGAAACATGAGTCACAAAGCATCACAGAAAATGATAAAGTCTACATCACATGGAATCATCCATTACCAACAGATCAAAAGATAGATGATAGAAAACTGGATAGAGTGGTCCAAGAAAAGACAAAAATAGCATTGATCATTGAAATCAGCACAGTGACTACAGTGTCTTGCGTACAGACAGACACAAAGTTATAAAATATCAGGATTTGCAAGCAGAAATGAGAGCAATGTGGAAGAAAGATACCCAGATAGTTCGAATTGTAGTAGGAGCAATGGGTCTTATTTAGATATGCTACCAATACATGTAACTGTACGAATTGCAGGAGTCGTCATTACTGCGTACGTTGCGTGTGCTGTGAACAGCACTTTTGGCTGACATCTAAGAGCGAAACAATACTAATTTCATGAACTTTAATCGTACTTTGACTTAGGAATGGGGTCCATTCCCGTCATGGTATTAGAAACCCAAAAGATTTGGAGAAATTTAAAAAAAGGAAGAACTGAGAACTGCTTGTTCAGCTCATCCTTAATGGAGAACCACACCCACAGACTCAAAAAAGCATGTTTATTTTATCATGGTTTGGTGTTTCCTACATTTTAACACCACTCTGGGACTATTTAGAGCTTTTTAGACATTTTTATACGCAATTTCTGACTCTGACCACATGGGGTCTAGCATCTTGAAATAATTCTGATTGTTTAGTCTGCCTCTAATTATCCCAGAATGCATTGTTTGTCTCCAAAAAATTGCATCATGTCTGCCACTTTTTCCCTAAAGCTCCTGTCAGTGCACTGATTTTACAGGCATTCGCTGCTGTATTATAGTGACCTACATTTGGTTAAAATTTTATCCTTTTTCAATGACTACTTCAAATTCAAATTCTATCCTTTTTCGATGACTACTTCAAACACAAGCAGTGCAAATGCTACATTACAGAATTGAAAACTGCATTTTATTGGTCTTTCTTCTTAGAAATGCTAACTTGATTTCTTTTGTGAAGGCTGAAATCTAGTTCTTCAATGTATATCCCCTCCCCCTTCATACCTACTTTCCTTCCCCTAGCTGTCAAAAAGCTAAGGGTAATTTGATCCATTATCTGCATGTGATTGACAGCTCACAGCAGGTGACCAGACTAATGTACTGTTTTCTTGTCAGCCTTTCCTTCCTTACAGTGGGAGACTTTTTTGTTGCACTCCTGTCAAATTTAGAACCAAGCTCCATAGCACTCGGAATAATCACTGCTTTGCAAAGCATCAAACTCCCACACATTTTTCCTTCCTGTTTGGTTAAAAAGCTACCAAATTATACACTATAAACACACACACACTTGCCCCTAGCTTGCATTCACGCACACACTTGCCCCTAGCTTGCATTCACACACACACACACACACACACACACACACACACACACACACACACACACACACACACACACACACACTTGCCTCTTGCTTGCATTCACACACACACACACACTTGCCCCTTGCTTGCATTCACACACACACACACACACACACACACACACACACACACACACTTGCCCCTTGCTTGCATTCACATACACAGACACACACTTGCCCCTTGCTTGCATGGGACATGAGAAACCAGAAGACAGCATTCACACATACAAACCTGCGTCAATTTGAGAATGAAGACGCCAGCGTTGGATACAAAACAGAACCGAGCAGCAGCAGCAACAAATAATCATCAACATAACCCAGCAGCAGCAAGCAAACCCAAAAGAACTAGCCTAAGCTATAAAAAGTCAGCAGCAGCATATAATATTGAAGCACGTGGTAGGTACCCTTACAGACGGCATAAACTATATCACTATGCACGGAGAAACTCGGGATCCCTAAATTTCATGGCTAGGAATGCATACAAACAGGGACTCTTACAATAAAAAGTAGTTCCACATAGCACCAACTAGTTTTAATTAGGTTAAGAGTGGGCTGGGCAAAGCAGCTCTGACATCACAATATGGGAGGTCCACTGGCTCTTCTACAGAGCATGCAAATCAGGCAGTGCTTATGTCATTTTGGGGGAGGAAACATCCCTGTAACTACAGCAAGAGCTCTGGCAGATGTAACATCATCATTTAAGAGCTAGCTAAAGGATTTTCAACTTGGTTTTCAAAGTGAAATTAAAACAGTACGGAAAGGTAGCAAGCCTAAGAGGTGAAACCGTTGAGTGGATTACTTTTTAAAGCTGAAGTTCTGATCTTTTGAGGCTATATCAACTAACAGAGACTAAAAAAGACAGCAGGTTGAGTAATCTGCTTCAATATCCCATTGTTGCCCTTTAACATAGAACAGCCTGTCACACTACACAACAAAAGTACATGCCTTCAAAATAACATCAATGTAATCAAAAACTACAATAGCTTGAATGTAGATGCAATGGAAAGTTTCTCTTCTAGAGCCAGTCTGGCCTACATTCACGGAACTTTGATTTTTTCGAGCGCCTGATCCATTCCAGAGGACAGGAATCTGGCGAGATTTATTTTTTAACCTCAGCTTTTGGTGCCCCCAACAATCTGCACAGAAAGGCAGATGGAAAGTTCATTCCAGTATAATATCATATGAACAACAGTGGAAACTTTCTCATTTGTCCTGCCTTTATCAGAACCCCATGTAATAATTGGCCATTATCCATGCAATAATTAGTGCACTTCTGGCATTTCCACCACATACCAAAATTCCTACATCTCATCTCAGTGCTGGTCCACTGATACAAGTGTGTTTTCTAAACATCAGCAACAGAACACATACCTGCAATCTGATGGGTGCATACTTTGCTCCTTCTCAATGTACTGCAATGAAACCTAGCTTCTCCAATATGTGAAAATTCCAGAATATTTTAAAATCAGTTTAGATCACATTATTTCTCAATAATTATACGCATATATATTTTTCACTCTGACAAAACAAAAGTTGGATATCATACTCCTTAATTAAGCATCTTGTGTACTCTTGGTCCTACTACTTTCAGTATTTGTCATATCTAATCAGCTGTTCGCTACTGCAAACCTACTTCTTTATTATTATTAGCAATGTTTCATTCCTATCTTCCTTGTATACACTCAAAACAAGAAAATGTTACTCTCTAGATTGTCCTTAAGACACTACATTTTATTTATTTATTTACTTAACATTTGTTAATTAGGTAAGTGAGCCGGTCTGAAGACCATTTATAGGTTCATACTAGGCTATCTGCCCTAGGGCATTTATAAGTCTAGCCAGAGTGTGATTGGCTTTCGCCACCCATTTTAAATTAATTTTGCTATGCCCTTTTTCGAGGTTAGTATACTGTGCCTCTGTCTAACAGTGACACAGAAGTGATACCAGAGGTAAACCTACGATCTGCCATCCACTCATCAAGATTCCTCTTGAAGAGAGTCAATGAGGGACTCTGCCTAACCTAGACTGGGATTTTATTCCAGAGTGAAGGGAGCCTCTGGGTTATGAATCTGTCCCTCCAGCATGTCCTATTTATTTCAGTGCTGAGGTTCAAGTCTCTCGAGCGCGTAGCTCGATGGGATTTGGATTTTCTGAGGTGCAGCATGTCCATTAATTCTGGGTTGGACATGGCTTTATACGTCAGGCACAGATCGCCTCTGAGCAGGCAGTATGCCACTGAGTAGAGCTGGAGTTTCTTTAACCGGGCAGCATATGGCATGTGTTTGATCCCTTTGATCCTCTTGGTGAGGTACTTTTGGGGTCTTTCCAGTTGCTGCAGGTGTCTGGTAAGGTACATCCCAAAAGGGGCATTGTACTCAATTATGGGCCTGATGAGGGATGAGTAAAGAGGCACGATGACCTCCCCTGATCTAGATGTGAATCCCTTCATGATTAGGTGGGCTATATAAAATGTTTTTCTAACCACTTTGGCCACGTGGTTGTCAAATGAGAGATTGCTATCAACTTGGGTCCCCAGGTCCCTAATTACTTCTTCTGTACTTAATGGATTACCACCTATGTGGTAATTTGTGGGCACTTTGTTTTGCCAAAGGGGATGACTATACACTTTTGGTGTTTAGCTTGAGGCGATGGCTCTGGCACCAGTTGTCTATTTCTATGAGGCCCTTTTGGAGATGCTTGTGTCGGCTGGAGAGTCGATTATGGCGACCAGTTTGCAGTCATCTGCGAACTTGGTCAGCCACAGTCCTTCCGTGTTGGCCTGTACCTTTGAGAAATATATACCGAAAAAGAGAGGTCCCAGGACTGAGCCTTGTGAGACGCCACTTCTAACTGCTTTGGAGTCTGACATGGCTCCAGCAATTCTAACCATGTGGGTTCTGTCCTTGAGCCAGTTTGCAACCCATCTAGTGACATAGGGGTTTATATTTAAGCTGGTGAGCTTATCTATAATGCCCGAGTGGGGTATTGTATTGAAGGCTTTTGCGAGGTCCAGGGAGGCTGTGTGGACCACCTTCCCCTCGTCAATGGCCTTGGTGACTGTTTCAAAGAAATCAACCAGGTTTAAGAGGCAGGATCTGCCCTCAACAAAGCCGAACTGGGTAGGATCCAGTGTCTGTAGGTCCCCAATATCTTTATTTATGAGGTCCATGATGATCCTTTCCATAGCTTTGCAGACCAAGCTAGTCAGGCTTATGGGGCAATAGTTTCCAGGATCTGTTGAGGCACCACCTTTGTGGAGAGGGACCACTGTTGCTGTACGCCACTCTTTGGGTACATATCCTGTAGTAAGGCTGAGATTGAACAGTAGTTTTATGTTTGGGTTTAGCTCTTCTTGGAGTTCATGTAGGGCGCAGCCTGGGACACCATCTGGTCCCACTGATGCTGTGTTTTTTGCTTTGGAGAGGGCAGCTCTTACCTGAGCATCTGAGATGTCAGGGGGGCAGCACTCTGCTGGGATAGATATTTGCCCTTTTGGTGGGGAGAAGTTTGCGCTGAACCTGTCAGCTAGGATGTTGGCAATGTCTGTTGGTTCGGTGTATTTTTTGTCATTTTGGACTAATTCTGAGCATATCTGGGAATTCCCACCCAGGTTCCTAACATAACTAAAGAAAGCCTTGTGATTATCCTTAGTGTTCTATGCAATTTTTCTCTCGAAGCTGGCCTTAGACGATTTTATGAGTGCCCGTAGTTTTTTGCTAATACTGATCAGAGATGCCTTCCCTTTTTGGGATTTTGCTCTATCATGTAGTAGCTTCCTCCTTCTATTGTATAGTTTGTTTATGGCTGTGATCCACCAGACAGGACGTCTGCCTTTGGAGGACTGGGTCTTGGTTTTATTTGGGATTGCATGATCCATGCATTCCTGAAGGTGTTCATAGAATGCGTTTATAAAGGATTCTGCGTTTATAAAAGATTTTTTATGGTCACAGATTGACCAGAAGGGCAAATACAGTTCTTATTACTCGTTGTCTGTCTATATGTATTACAGTGAGGATACCATGACCAATTCAGGTTAGATACATACAGAACAAAAAAAATATGTAACAAATAGATCAACCTAACAATATATTTTGCTAGTGTTAAAAAACGTTGTAAGCCAAGACAATGCCCAACATGATAAATCATCACTGTTAAACTTGTTTTCATAATAAAGTATGTAACTGTACAAAACCTGTTGTAAGCCCTGATCAAGACCTTTCAGAACACTTCTCCCATTAAACATTTTTCTTTCCCCACTAATAACCTTGCATATCCACTTATCCACCCACGCTTTCTAAGTAATTAGTTCCAGATGCACGTTAAAGATCATGTGCAAAGTTTCTTTTTTTTTAACCATTTCTTCTGGCAATATTTATACTCTTTGAATATTTTAACATAAAGTAGGCTTTCAGAGTCTAAAATATGTTGTTCTTTAGTTTCTTCAGTGGAATAGTATTTATTGGTGCTGGTAAATGTGTGCTTGTATCTACCGTAAGCTAAGCAGCAATCCAGTTATTTCTTGATTCCAAATCTTGTGGTCTCACATTCTGATGATGTAACTGTGGGGACAAACTGTTGTAGTGGACAGGCATGTTTTCTGTAGTCTTAAGCAGATTTCAATACACAGAGGGACACAGACAGCAGTGCAATCAGCCAGTCACTTAATCAGGCAATCAGACATCTAATTACCTGCACAATAAAACATTTAAAGCCAAAACAGGCAATCTTACCATGATTGATGGTTAGTTTGCCATATAATCTCCACAAAAATCAGTCCTTGGCCCCATCATATTCTCCACTTTTTAAACATGAATACGATTATCCCCTCCACAAATATCACACTGTATGCGGATTATATCATACTGCACAAAACAGAACTGCAATAAGTAGTATAAAATACTTTACCTCCTAGTCCGTGTGTCCAACTAAAAACTTCCTGACAAGAAACAATACAACCACCTTCAAGACATTTGAGACATCAAATAAACTCATTCTCCTGACCCTTAAAAACTGTCAAACACCTCCCCCACCCAACTAATACTGTCAAGCAATGTAGTAATGTAAATATTTAGGTCTTGACCCTCCTCTTTCCCTAAGGAATCACATGGAAAGTATCACTAAAAGTTTACTGCTCAGCTGAAATAAACCTGTTCTACTTCTAATCACTGCACCCAATAAGTCTGCTCACAATCTCAACCTGACAGAAACAACTATCAATGAAATAGACAGACAAATATTTTCCTCTCTCTATGAGCACTACAGTGTTTCTCTTCTAAAAAAGCTGACACACCTACCCACTCAAGTTAGATCTGCTCTCCTCTTACCTAGCCTCATCTTCAAAATCCGTCATGAACAGCAGTGTTCCTCCCTTGGCTCTAAACCACAATTAAAACACTTCCAAATACTCAGTACAAAACCAAGATGGCAATGCCCTTAAACTAGTGAAGCCTTTGTTAAATCTGGCCCTTACAGAAAATGTTTAGTAAAATGTTCTTGCCAACTGGAACAACCATCCTCAACAATGGCAAGGAAAGAAAACAGTATAAGGTGGGGTAAAGCCAAACATTATCTGTTACAGTGATCCTCCCAAAAGAAGATGCAAACATATCACAAGTGAAGTCATCTCTTTCTCCAAATTAGATTCCAAACTTGTAAGGTAGTTGGCTGCAAAAGACATCAAATGTGAAGGCATCACAGAAGTCGGAGAAATGGTCACAGATGATTAGGCACCCACATAAATTATTAAAAACTTTAGAATCCAGTAGTGAATAAAACAGTTCCTATAAATCTTCCTTGTATGCATCTGAGACCATTAGACAACTCTTAAAATAGCTTTCACGTCAAATATTAGGCCAGTTTTGTCAATGGTTTTGGAATGAAACTATTATTGCCAATAATGAGAGTGATTAAAGGGGGAAGCCTTGTCAAAAGTGTTTGGTCTGCAGTGACAGTACAGTCCAACTCTCTCAAAAGAAATCCTCTGCAATCAACAGCAGTCCTACACAGAAGGCCCACAGGCAGTCCTCATAATTCTTCTTCAAGGAAAAAGAGACCAGACCAGATCATTGCCAGTACCGAGCATCTTTAGGCAGACTGGTGGTTAGGATCATCATCTAGGCACAAAAAGGCCTGCCCCGGAAGAGGAAGAAACAGCACAGGGTTTTAGCAGAGTACTGCACACAAGTCCACTAAATAGGGACAAATCAGAATCAGAAATTTGACAATCCTGAGAAAATATGTGAGAACAGGGCCCATCCTATGTTCTAGAAGGAATGTCAGGCCTTCATTTAGCTATATAGTTTCACCATAAAGACTAACAAAACGTTTCTTCTTCTCATGGCACAAGCTGGAAAATTAATCAGTAAGTTTTTTCTTTCACATGCTAACCCACACACCTTTATATACAAGCACAGCTTAAGTGAAGTTCTGGGGGGAAAATGGATCAAGACGATGCATATGGAGTACTTGCCTTCTTTCTTCAGTCTCTTCTACCAGAAATAAGAAAGAAAGCAGATTCAGAAAGATTTAGGAGAAAAAGGATGAAAAAAGTAAAATAGCAGAACATGCCTAATCCAGAGCCACAAGGGTTTTATTAAGCAATAACTAAAAAAAAAAAAGCTGCAGTCCTTACATTCCTTAAAATAATGCTATGAAGTGCAAACCAGGTTCACAACAAATCTGAGAACAGTTTCCAGAAAGAACAGAGCAAGGGATAATCAGATCTTTCTTTTTATGGATAAAGCCTTTGACTGTCAATGACTGCATCTGCCTGAAGGGAGATTATCTCCACCCCGTCCCCAATGAGACACTGATGAAGTATGTGATTTAAATCTTGCTTTACCTAATTTCAAATTAAACCAGCTTTGACTATGTTGTTATACTATCCAACAAACAAGTAAAACTGATGGAAACGATAAAATCAAAACTATCATATGTTTCTAGCCATCCAAAACATTGTGCATACTGTCTACTTTTCAGGTCTTAGAAATGTTAACTGATGGCTGACGAGCTTTACCGAAGAAAATGTGAAAAAGCAAAATGTTGTGACTCTGTAAATTAAAAACAGCTGATTTTCACAGTTACTGTGTACTTTCTGGACAAAACAATTAAATGCCTGGTGTGTTTATCAAAGAAAAAAGTGAAAAACGATTTACACAACTAGAAACATCTGTCTGATTTAACATTTACATCACCATATAATTTAAGATAATCAGTAAATGTGGAGACATATACAGTACTGCTTGAAGATGGATGCTTTCTCAAGACTATCTGTGTGGTTTCAAATGAAGAGAAGGTCAAAGGTGTCACTGGATGAGTATAGCTGAAATATATGGACTTTGTTGTTGAAAAGGAATATTTTGAGGGGCATAATTTTGGAAGTCAAAATCGAGTTATCGTGATGTATAGTGTTTGCCACCCAATGAACCTAAAAATATGTAAACATTGACAATGAGTGAAATGAACAACTGCCCAGAGATGATGCAAACCTAAATATAGAATTTGATGGGAATACTTGAAGTTCCTATGAAAAATATGGAAGCTGCCACCGCTAATGATACTAAATCCCTGCAAAACCAGCGGTTACACAGCAAATGGAATAGGTCATTAAAGGGCAGTAGTGACAGTTAAACTTACCACAACAAGGTTGCATGTTACTGAACTAGTAGATAAAGCATACCATAATATAAAAGACTATATGGCAGTTTGGAGGAGATTTGCTGGACTGTATGGGAGTCAAAAAGGTAGAATGAGCAGGTTTAGCTAAATATTGCTTGGGTGTTTTAGCTGCTAAGTATTTGCCACTGCCTGAAAGGGAGGTCAGGTATGGAAAACCTACACCAATTTTGATAATGTTCACCTTTTTATGAAAGCCGGCAAAGACTGTGGAAACTGTGATGGTTAAATACACCAGTGGGGAGTTCAGTGTGACAGGTTAAGGTAAATAAAGGTTTTATGAGTTGGGATATTTGAAGCAAGACGGACAATAAAGAGACAAATGTTAGTAGCATCCAACTGGGGTGAACAGTTGGCTAAACTGTCTTCTTTAACAATATATCATAATGACGAGTTTCTTGTGTGTGTGTGTATGTGTGTGTGTGTATGTGTGTGTGTGTGTGTGTGTGTATTTTCCTGGGTGAATCTTATTCTGGTTGGATAAGGTAAGGTGTTTCCACATTATGGGTTTTCATCCATGTCTAAAAGAATCAAAAGATGCTTTAATGTTAGTTAAAAATGTTTGGGGTAGGGGCAAAGAGTTATATTTTAAACAAAAGAAAAGATCCCCAAAAGAAAAGATCCTTGCACCGAGGTTTTATAAGCAAATGGCCAGAGAGGGAAATGTAACAGAGTCAAGTGAGGTTAAGAGAAGGTTGAAACTGCAGGAACAGACTTGCCTTCCTACCAGGGATTGATAACAGAGTTTAGGTACAGAGAAAGGGGCAGGGGATTGTTAACTGAAACCAGGTCAGGTAGCTTTTTTAGCTGAGTGTAGAACAAAGGTTGCTGTTAAAAAGGGATGATTAGTAAGGCACATGCATATTGCATGATAACTATAAGAATCAATTAGATGAGGTTAGAAAGACTGGGAAGAGAGAATTGAAAGGCTATATACAGAGGAACAATGGGGGGCATCTGTACGGCTCCCTGGCATGCAGATAAAGTCCAGAACGTTTAGATTTTTTGCTTGAAAGTGTTTGCATGGGTATTTTTATAACCAATACAGACTTCAGAGAATATTTCTCAGGGGACAGCAAATGTTAGAGGTAAGATGGGAAAGAGAAAGGTAATTGGAAACATTTTTGGGGAGTGTAAAAAGTTGGCAGATCTTAAAACTTCCCTACAGAATATGTAGTCAGAAATATTAAGTGAGCAAATGGTTATAACAAAGGAGATGACTCTTTTGAAGTGAGATACAGAATCTGAACTGCCCAGCAAAAAAAAAAACAAACAAACAAAAGCAATTACTAGCAAACAGAAATAAAAATTTAAACCAGCTGTAACTGTATAACTGAATATTCTAAAGCAGATAGGAGCAATGCATGCAGAAAAGTGCACAAGAGGAAGACTGAAATTTTAATGTGCAGAAATTCAACAATTTATGCAATGCTAGAATGACTGAAAATTGTTATAATGCATGAAATAAAGGAAATGTTAGGATGGTTTGCTTTCTTTTCAATTACTATACATGTACCTACATCACTTAAAAATATCACGTTTAATAAAGATGTTATTAGTTTTCATTTCTTTCTTTCTTTTGAAAGCAGATTATGGTAGTACTTTGGGAAAAATAATCATGTGGGTAAGATTATCACACAATACAGGAGCTAATAAACTAGGTGCCTGTTGAAAATTAAGCAATAAAAGAGGAAACTATTTTGAAAGCAGTGAACCATTATACAGACTTTTATGAAAGGGACAATAATGACATGGGAAACAAACATTGTGCCTGAAGAGACAGTTATTTACAAAAGTAACAAGATTATATGAAATACTGAACAAGCAACCTGGTCTGTAACTAAGCTTGTTATATTATCAGACAGTGAGGTGGCAAAAGTTCATTTGCTGAATATAGTGTAACTAATGTTTCAGAGGCTTGTAATTACTGGGAAATGTGTTTTTATTAATGAAAATAGGGGTCTGCCCTTTAAAAGTCTGTAATTCAATGTAAAAAGTTTAGTATCATCACACAGAGTGGGCACATTAAACTTAGAAAAACTGGTACGAAGACTTGCTACTGAAAGTAGAAGGGGATCCTTATATAAAAAGGATTGAAGTTACACATTTACCCTACAAAGTACTGCAATGTGACTAATACTATTTGGGGCTCATACAGTACTTTAGCAATAATCCACTAGTGTGTGTGGGCATATCAAGAGGTACCCACAGTTGGTGTGGTTATATCATGACAGTGATGCCCAAGTGATTAAATAAAGGCATCCACGGGTAAATCCTGATATACCCACACACAGTTGTGGATTACTGCTATTATACCATGACATTATTTAAGAAAGTAATTACTTATCTATTTATTTACTGATACCTGATCATCGGGAACGTCTGACTGGGTAGAAGCCCATTTTCAGTGGAGGCCTGAGGAGAAAAGCCCCAAAATATTACAGAACACTTTAAGAGCAATAATTTTACAATCTTCAAAAATAAAACAAAAACATCTGCAGTTTAAATAATTATAACAAATTAGTGATAATATAAAAACACTGGTTAAGAGTCGATACAAGTCATGACAATCATTTATGTATAGAAATTTTAGAGTTTGTAAAGAAATTAAAGGTAAGTTGGTCTAATACAAACAGGAATTGCAATATGAAGTGAGGGAAAAACAGGCTTATGATATATTTAGAGAGAAAGTCAAGGAAGAGACTTTGATAGCAGTAAGGAACTAAGTGAAGAAGGGAGAGTAGAGAGTAACGAGAATGAAGGAATGAAAAGGTACTTGTCCACATTTGGGGCTTAGTTTATCCAGGTTTTGAGCAAGGACAAAGCCATATTTTAGCTAGAAAGTCTTTCAGAGTGGTTTTGAAAGATGGGAGGGAGGGTAGTGACCTAAAGGTGAATTAAACAATCCCCCGGATTTACTATTCCTCCATGCACGACTAGCTTAGTCCTGCACGGAGGCAGCCATTTAGGAGTAGGACGACACTGCGCCATGCATAGTAATGAGGTGCGCTGCCTGAGCTCCTAGGCTTACACGGAGCATGTACGAGTGCAGGGGGCATGTCTGAGAGCAGAGCTCTCAGAATATATGCGCCCCCGCAATGAAGAACAGCAGAAAGGGATCAGAAATGAGCGAGACCGCTCATAGGTGTCGTATATCCCCACCAACAGTCCCCATGTGTACAACAGCAACAAAAGCACACGTAAATAAAATGAACACACTGTTTTTATTTTTTTTTACAAATCCCATGAAAGCTAACCGTAGGTACGCGGGTGTGCCCACCTCTTAGCTACGGTTAATGCAGCTTAAATGGCTGAAGAGGATAACATGGAAGATATATACAAATGAAGCAGCACAGCAATAGTGTAGTGGGCATAGCATTCACCTTACGAGCAGGCATTCCCGGTTCAAGTCCCACTGCAGCAGATTCCATTTTCTATGGCAAAGCACGTTATGAGTAATATTGATGTTGCATAACCCACTAAATAACATAATTTTATGAATTGGAGTACTGCAGTAAATGCACATGTGAGGTGTCAGTGTCATAATGAATAAAGCACTAGTAAGCAGCTTTTAGCACAAATAAGCAGTAGTAAGCATATATAAGCACTAGTAAGTGGGCTTAAGCCCGTTTGTGCGGCGGTAAGCAATGCCTACTCTGGTTAAGCAGTTCTTAACCTAACTCTCTGTAAGCAGATGTAATGGCAGGTTAGCAGTGCTTACCATCGCGCAAACCCGCTTACAACTGCTCAAAAGTGCCTTAATCACTCTGTATCCAATGGCCCTTGTTCTGCCCATCAACAAAATAAACAACCATGCAGGTCTCGAACCCAGGACCCTATACACAATAGTCATGGTAGTTAACCACCCAGCCATCACAGAAGTACAGAAGAATGAGGTATCATCAAACAAGTCCTCACCATAGTAAACCCAAACTGAACCTGTGAAAGGAATCAGTATACAGTCATATGTTCCATAACCCACTAAATGACATACATATGTGAACTGGAGTACAGCAGTAAGCCCAGAAGTGAGGTGTAATTGTAACAGAGTGTTAAAGTCCCCAGTAAAACACAAGGACCCCATAGAGTGTACGTACACATTAATAATGGATACCAGGCATACATATAAGGTGTAATAAATAACTCAATGCCAAAAAGGAATTATAATGCAAAGTCTAATGTAAGCAATGCTAAGCATTGCACAGGCCAGCGTAGGCGGTGTAAGCAATGTGTAGGCCAGCTAACTCATTGTGTCCAGTGGTATACCCCTTTAAACAATGCCAACCTTAGGTAAGCAGGTTTGCTCATAGCTTAGCCATTTCAAAACCGGCAATCACAGAAAAGTGCAAGAAATCGGCCCTACTTAAACCCAAGAGGTGGGAATACATCTCATAACTGGTCGTAACTTCCCCTTGCAGGCACTATGGCAGTGAGAAGGTGTGTGCTTTCGGGCTCAGCGCTGGTGCATCCAGGAGTCCAAGGTCATGGCAGGACTCCTTGTCAAAGACCATGATCAGAGACTGCTGCAGGGCCAGCACCAGGGCTCCCAATACAAGGCGGAAGCCTGGGACAATCTGCTCGCGATCTCACCAGTGCTACTGGCATACACCGAACTGGTAAGCAGGTCAGGCACCACTATGCCGACCTGAAGCGGCATAAGTGGGACCTCTTGGAGGAGTGGCTCCAAGAGGCTAGAGCAGCAGGGGATGTTCCAGCCGTGTGTATCACCCCAGTATGTCTGTAATAATTGCCAGCTCAGGTATATCGTGGATAGGTATGGCTAAATATTCCTCTTATGTCCCCCTCGGATGCAATGGAGCGGGCCGCGAACCAGGAGGCCCACATCAGTCGCCTGGCAAGGTTGCGACGTGAGGCAGGTCAGTAATACTCATGCATTTACTGTCATAGGAAATAAAAATAAAAGTAGTAGTAAATTAATTGCCTGTATAAAACCTGTACTGTTCAAGGCAAGTACTGCATACATTACAGAATATGACAGGAAGAGTCTCATATTGTTTGTATGTCAATTAAAGTGTAATAGCCTGACAAAACAGGTCTGACTGCTGGATTGCATGTGTATATTCTGGTATCATATGGCAATGTAGATTTGCAATCATGTAATAGTACTGTTGCATTAAGCACTGTTACCCACACTGTGCACCATAAATTGAATGTGTAGGAATGCCATTATATGACAGGTGTAATCCCCAGAGGCCATTTAGTACAACTGAGAGACATAGACAGTAAACCGGGAAGATGCAAACAACAAAACCCGAAGAGCACATGCAGCTGAGATGTGAACTGTTTTTTTTAGCACACACAGCCACGGCTCAATTCCTGCCAGTAGTAGTAGTCTGCATACAGAATCATACCCCACAACTGTACAGAATGTCCAAAATGTCCAGTAAAGTGGTCCATATCTGTTGCCAATCAATCTGTCCCCCTGGGAAATCAGTGGGATGATCCCAGACGTATAGGCAGCAAACAGGAAATACAACTGATTTGACACACATCTATGAGAACAAAGCTGACACACTAGCAACTCCCCAATACCTTATGTGACTAAGAAGCCACGTATGTCTCATTTACACCCCAACTTGTCAAGCTGTGGACAGAGTGTGTACAATAACAGAGTGAGATGTAAGTGCATAACAGTAATGTGGAATCTGGTACTGTATGTGGGAACATTCCTCCCACAGGTCTGTCAGATACCAACACTGTGCCCATAAACACAAGAAAGATATGCAGTTGCTCTGAATAATGAGGTATTACAAATCACTGTCGCCCACACTGTCCTACAACATATAACTGTCTAGAAAATCTGCATGAGTGTTGTAATACAAGGACAGAATACAAAAGCACAGGGGATTAATAAGACAGAAAGCAGATAGGAGATGTACAGCAATATCTATATAGCAGACACAACTGTGATGGACAGTGTTTAAGTTGGAGCAGACACAGCCATGGTCTGAATCCTGGAAGTGGAAGTAGGCTGCATACAGAATCACACCCCAGAACTGTACATATGAGGCCAGAATGTCCAGTATATGGGCACATATCTGCTGCCTGCCCTCCTAGTAAGTCTGTGGGATGATCCTAGATGTTTAGCCAGCAAACAGGGAATACAAGTGATTGCCAAACATCTATGAGAACACACCTGTCACTGTAGCACCCCCTGAAACTGTTAGGAGATTAATATTTCAAGTATGTCCTATCTACACTCCCATGTTGTCAAGCAGTGATCAGAGTGTGCACAGTAACAGAGTGAGATGTATGTGCATAATACTAATGTGTAATCCGGAACTTTGTAGGGTAACAGTCAGGTAGTGCTAACAAACAATGCTCCCACAGGTATGTTGGATATGAACACTGTGCTGAGAAATACAGACCATTATAAACTGTACTGGTACTGTTCACTCTGGTATTGTAGGGAATTGTGAGTGCTGCATTTTCTCTGAATAATAAAGTATCACTGATCACTGTCACCCACACTGTACTACACAATATAACTGTGTAGGAAAGCATGTATATGTGTGTGCCAGGTCACTAAAGGTGGAAGAGGGCAATATTCTATATATGTCCCAGCACACCAGCATGTGGTCAACACATGGCCACAGTGTGTGCAGAAAGAGTTGGATAGCTATGTGCACATCATCAACCCAGAATCTGGTTAGTGTTAACATTCCCTCCACAGGTATACCAGGTAAGAGGTGTATACTGCAGGTAAAACCGGTTCATGTGTAATGATGATGATAGCCATATCCCTGTCCAAACTAAGGCTACAGGGTAGTGTAGTAAGACTTGTAAGGTACAGATAACAGCACTGACTATGAAAGTAATGTGGACTACAGGAATATACCAGTTGTTACTTGACATCTTTCTCTCCCCCCCACCATATCTCCAACAATAATCAATATACCCACCCCAACTGGTAAGTAATGACACGTATGTTCTGAAAATGTCCAGTTGTTTGACAAATATTATAATGGTTCCCATGCATGTGCTATATGGAATTATTCCAACATTGGTGGCATGATGCCATCAATGTACCTGCATGCTGTTCTTATTACCACTGTGGTCCCATATATGCATGTGTTCTGTTTGCAATGCAACTGTTCCGTATCTGGTTTCTGGGTTAATGGGAATATCTATGCATGCTGTTATACCTAACCCTGGAATGTGTTGACTATTACGAACCCACATTTGATGATGAAATCTAAACATTACAGCACACTTGGGAAGGCCAGTCCCAGCAGACCCAGCTAGCCCACCTTAGCTGGCCATGGCACTGGGCTCCAGCATGTCTGGGGCCCAACCCAGGACCTCCCTGTCATTTGGTCCTGCACCACCTTCGGGTGGAACTGCCTCAGGGGATGGGGCTTGCCCCGCCGGGAGTGGGCGCGGACAGGCACCTGTCACCAGGTCAGGGTCATGGTGTGTAGAGAGATCAACCAGCAGTTTGGTGATCTTCTAAACCAGCTCGAGGGCCGAGTGTCACTGTTAGAGAGTCAGCCTGGCTCTGCGACTCAGCCCCCAGCACAGCCACCTTCGGGGCTGTGAAGGTGCAGTGGTGACTGCCCATGGATGGGGACCTCAGTCCCACTGTTACCACTAGAGGGCTTGTGGGCTTCTGATTACCCAACACACCTTCCCATCAAGGTGTTTACCCCCCCATATGTGTCATATACCGCCCCTGTAGGTGTCTTGTCTGTCAACCTACCTCCACAAATATACCTTCTACCCCTCCCAAACATCCCACTCTCACCTGGGAAAAAAAAGGGCAATCTGTTCCCACAAAAAAATCTCACCCCATACATAGCTGTCCATTTCACACATGTGTACACTGGGCACATGTAATCCAGTCTAACTGGCATCACAACTTATATTTGTTGTCCTCACCCCCTCCCAGAGATTTGAGTATCTAAATCTACCTCCAAATTCGGTGTATATGCACAGCTGTTGCTGTAGAAGAAATGGGCAGCTATAGACCTTCCCTACACCCTTCCTGCACATCCCTGGCTATTTTCCCTACTGTCTTTCCCTCTTTGTGGCCCTTTTTTCATCACTTTCCTATCAACCCCTTTTTCTTTTCTTTTAAAGAAATTAGCATGGGAGTAAGCGGGTTTAAGCCTGTTTGCGCAGGGGTAAGGTATGCCTACACAGGTTAAGCAACTTAGAAGCTGAGTATAAGAAACTGTAACCCGAAGTTAGCAGTGCTTACCTTCGTGCAAACCCGAGTACAACTGCTTTAAAGTGCCTTAATCACTCTGTATCCAACGACCCGTGTTCTGCCAGCAACAAAATAAACAGCCTCTGCAAGGCTCGAACCCAGTACCCTGCACTCCATAGCAAAAGTGATTTACCATTAAGCCATGTCAGATATACATAACTCTGATGTTTTCAAAAACATATCATCCAGCCCAGTCATTCAACAGTACAGAGAATGTATTCCAACATTTAGATATACGTATGTGTGTAAATATATTAATATCTAAACAGGTACAACATATCTATATATGGGGTGAGATTTTGGACAGCTATGTATGGGGCGAGATTTTTTTGTGGGAAAAGATATATATATATATATATATATATATATATATAAAATATATATATATATATATATATATATATATATATATATATATATATAATATATATATATATATATATATATATATATATATATATACACACATATGCATGTGACTACACATACACACAGAGATATTTACAGTAAGATACATATGTAGAAGGTGCACACAATATAGAACAGCCACTATGCCTACAGTTAACACCTTAACAACTGGACACTGTATGAGCCACCCATACAAATGACAATCATAGCCTGCAACATATACCCACAGTGAGGATATACGATAAAACACAAGACACAGGTTTGCAGAAATGGAAAACCTTTACTTTTGTACTATTACAGTTGTATATGCCTTGTCATATAGCTGTTCAGACACTGACATCCATATAAACAGAGTAATGCACCTGTGAAACAGTTATACTAATACAGTAGTCTGGATAGGCTCACAACTGTTGCTGTCCAGGCCAAGTCCTTCAAATTGTACAATAGTAAAGACAGACTGGGACACAGGATACTAAACAACAGTAAGTAATGCAGGTGTATAGTTTTGCAGCCTCTATCTACACTCTGTACACAATCACTAGGTGATAAAGACTTCAGCTGACCAAATGGGATGTAACTGTTACATAACAAGGCATAACTGACACCATCACAAGCACACTTACAAACAGAACAGTCTGTATGGCAGGAGGCAGTGTGCCTGCATTAGGCAGTAGGCCTGTTTAACCCAATTTATGTAAGTAATGTAAATATAGGTGAATTTTATGGTACTGTACATCCAGATACCTTAAGGCAGCTCACCCCTGATACCCCCACATTTTTTATCAGCCAAGGTTATGTATGGTGCCCCCCCAACTCAATAATACAGGGCCATATACCACTGTTACATACACTGGCCTCTGGAATGCATAAGGGCACACAAGTATTGTGTAGGTGAAGCCCACACACATATGGCTTAGCCCCACCATATGTGTGGGGTATACAACAGCAGTTGACTGATGGCAGAAATGGCAGCGTGATATACTCTCAGCCCACTACAGAACAACCCGTGACAGCATGTCATATGTGCAAAGCTTGGTATGTAGGTAGAGGACAGAGGCTGGAACACAGGCCCATATGTGGAAAACTGTTGCCATACACTAAGCAAGTCGCTGGTGTTACAGGATAGTCTGCAACATACCCTTAGTCAGGGATTTGAGGTTAGAAATATAAATGGATGTAGCCATATACTGACAGCACTCAACATACACACTGCCAGTGAAATATCTGACACAGGACCTGTGTGGTGGACAGATAAAACATGAGAGGCACACCTCTGGCCACCAAGAGGATAGGCCCACAGTTGAGAGCTATGCAGACACACTGCATTCCAAGGTAAACTAGTATGTACGCACAAACCCTGTAACACCATTACTATACAAAGCATAACACAACTCTACTCACAACTCTGTCTGTAGTTCTGGAACCTCCTACAAATATGTAGCTGGAGTGAGTGTGCCGGTTCTCCTGTAAGAGGTATTGCTACCTGCGGTCTGTAACACTGATGCCCACACAGGAAGGATGTCCATCACACAGGAAAGGTAAAGGGACCACGCCCATGTGATGTAGGGATTCATAGTAGGGGGTTGCCACGACAGTGGTAACTGGAAGTAATACACAGCAAGCTTCATACAGTTAGCAAGTGGAGGACACTGACCAGTGCAAAGGCCATCACCTGATCATGTGCATCACCTACTTAAGCCATGCTGCAATGTATTTAAAGCAGCTCAATCCATTTACTGGAGAGAGAGAGAGAGAGAGAAAAAGAAAAAAAAAAGAAAGAATGACAACAGTCTTCAAAATAAAAGCCTAAGTCACAGCCATTTAGCCAGCAATCATTCAAAAAGACATCATTCCCACAACAGGTATATGAAGTATATATACATGCAAGAGAATGTAGTACCTGGTCCATAATAATGGGATAGATGATGTGGAATGATTTACATGTGCCATCAGGTGTTGTTGTGATGATGTTCAACTGAACTGCCATAGACAATAATGCCTGTCCCTATGGGTAGTGAGCCATAGCCATCAACTGTGCAGGTCAGCACTGACTGACAAGATGTAAGGCATCATAGAGTGTCTTGTGTAATGGAAAGTATGTATATTACGTGGCCAATAGCTGGTGGTGGAAGTAATACCATTATCATGGACATGTGGGAGCCACGGCCCACCACTGGCAGGATACTTAGGTTAATCTGTAATGTAGCATGCCAGAATGCCATAGGTGTGTAATAGGGTTACCTGAAATCGGGTCCAACATATACCCCCCTAATGTCAGGCTGTGTCCATATGTGGCACCTGTCTGTGTTGTAGCAAGGTAGAACAGTGCAGCTGTGCTGGAAGGTGTTGTGAGATTGTGGAGCATATGTCTGAGTGTACCCCACATATAGGTATGCATATGTGTACATATGTCACATATATAATATATCAAAATATATATGTATATCAGCATGTATGCCCACAAATATACAGATACCCATGTGTAGACATATATATGTGCACATATACACATCACATATATCTGCACATATATAGTGATATACCTATATGCACATGTCTACATATATACAAACACACACACAAACATATATGTACGTAAAGACATGTCCCCTATATTACTACCACAGTGATGCGTGCTATGTGCAAGGCACTAGCACACAGAGCAATACACACAGATATCTACAGCTGGCAGTGTGTGCAACATGGATGGGTATGTCACATTTTAGTCCCTTGTTGGGACCACATTGCCCCCGTCTGTGAAGTATGCAATGGGAATACGGGGAAGTATGGCAGGTACACTTGTGGAGGTGGTCAGGACTGGTATATATGGAGGACAGTCTACAGGGGTGGTATGTGACACGTGGTGGGTAAACACCGTGGATGGTGTGTGTGGTCTGTGATGTGGATGCCCCATGGGGTCCAATACAGACACAATGGGAACAAACCTCCCACCCACTGCTACTCACAACAGCAGTCCATGTCCTGAAGGTGCCTGGTCTGGAGGCTGAGCGGGTGGAGCATGTTGGTTCTGTGAATGTGCACTGGGTGCCTCAGACTGATGTAGCACATCCCACATGTGTCTGTGGAGCCCGGTATGGAACAGATCCTAGACCTGACCTCAGGGGACAAGAACGTGTCTGTGTGTGCCCCGAGGGGGGGGGGGACAACATCCCCAGGGTGGTTCCACCTGATGGTATTGCTGGAACAGTACATGAGGAGGCCCCCAGGTTGGGACACACATGTGATGTGGCCAGGTATCATGGGCAGATGGGTTTGCAGAGGTGGATCTGCTGGCCAATAGAACATATACATGTTACTGTGTCACTGTTATAGAACATATGTTGGTAGTAATAGTCTACACAATCCCGGTACATGTACAACAGCATGCACAGATATCCCCAATAACACAGAATGTCAGATGTGCAGCAATCCCAGAGCAGCCATACCACTGGCATATATGGAACCATAGTGGCCCTGACAATGGCATGCAGGTGAATAGTCTGTAACAGGCCAGCAATGATGGTGTCCACACAGGGGACATGGCTACAATCACATAGTAGAAAGTGTAGTACAATACAATATCTGTCCCACCGGTAGGTAAGCAGTAGCCATAGCTGAGTTGTGTGTATAGTTTGTTGAAGCTGATATGGTGGGGGGGTGACAGAGATGTGTATAGCAAACTGTGGTAACCTTGCTGTATGAATTGCTTAGACCGGTTTCTATCTTTGTGTCTTTTAGCCAAGATGGCACATACACGGTTGCCCACCTATTCCCATGCGGAGAATTAAGTGTTGATAGCTTACATGATCCAGCACTATCCAGTGTTGTTTGGCAGGGCTGCACAGGAGCAGCAGGAGAGGACCGCCCTGTGGAAAGAACTAGTCCACAGGGTCAATGATGTTGGACTGCACAACCACAGTTATGAGCACGGCGGCATCATTGTACTGACCTGCTTCGCAGTGCTCGTCAGCGTGCTGCTGCAGTCTGGGGGGATCACCTCACCACAGGGGAAGTATCCATCCCTCCTGACATGTGTGGAAGAGCTCCTGGCCAACTTTGTGGCATCCTCCCATCCAGACAACCAACAACCACTGGACTCCATTGTGGAGGTGGGTGTCACCCACACTCCAGCCGAACAGCATGCAGGTAAGGACACAGGGCACATCAGTAGACCACTGTTGTGTATACATCCGCATTGGTACTGGTAGATCATGCATATCTGACATGTCATAGATATATTGTGTTGCTGCATTGTAGTGATAAACAGATGTCCAGAATTGGTAGTATCGTGGGAATGTACTGTTGATGTATTGTAATACTGCACCCACCCTGTAGCACTGCCACAGGTGTGGCCAGTGACATTGCATCTCTCACCCTCATACGTAGGTCCCAACGGATACAACCAAGGCAGCAGCCTGTAGCTGGTGAGTATGTTTTATGTAGATGCTTGCCAACACACCGGGCATGTAATGGTGATGGTATATTCCATGCACACATCTAACACACCTACCCTGAATGCATGCTGTACATGTATTGTTGCTGTGAAATGCACGGGCTCACAGGGGTGATCATGATGGGGTATTGGAAGGGTATGTCAGACACCTGCATGATAACTAACATCCTGTCATTCTGGAATGTGTCCACAGGGAGTAACATACTGGTGGCAGACATGGCCTACAGTAGTGACATGTTCGAAACAACACCCATATACAGTGCAACACCAGTGTATGTACCTGTAGGACAATGGCAACTGCTGCAGAGATACACTATAGCATAAGGCATTACAGTAGTCCACATTATCAGTTGGGTCTAGGCTGCAACATATGGTGTTCAGTGTATGAGACACTGCAAAGTGACACGTGTAGGGCTTACTTGTCATGCATCTGCATAAAGGCTGAAGGGGGGGGGTCTCAGCATGACACACCAGTGCACTGCAGCAGGGATCCTAAGGATGGTAGAAATGGCTCTATCTGCACATAGTCAGGTTCAGGACCTGTGGCAGCCATAACCCTACCCACACAGTAATGGCAGTGTGTCAACACCATGGGATGTGCATACGAGTAGACCTTGCAATAATGCAGAATAGGGGGACATGTGTAGGGCAGACTCAACAGACACTGGCAAATGCAGACGGCCTACGCTGGTATGCCCCTGCCAGGAACAGTGACTGCTGTAGTACACACAAGAGGAACAATAAACCATCATGATAAGGGTGTGCAGACATATGCCCACATGGTGTGTATGCACTGCGGTCAGCAGCCGCACACCTAACACAATTTGTAGACACTGCATGTGAAAGTACAGGACATGTGTCACATATTGGGCTCGTGCTCTGCTAAGATATGCGGTGATGTGGTCTCATGGCAGATCTAGAATGTGTGTGCCAAATCAATAAAGGTGTGTACACCCCTCCATAGCCACGGTATGCTCTGATGGTTGTCAGTGTAAGAGTATTGCAGTGGTCATACATGGTCTGTTGATTTTGACAGCTGTAAAACAGGCATCAGGCATTTACCAATGACAACTGGCCACATATCATCTCAGGTATGTGTTGCTGAAAAACATAGGGGCTGTGAGAAGTAAAGCTGACATAACTGACACAGTACTACACATTCTGCAATGGGTTGTACAACTGTGAGTTGTGATGCATGGTACATGGCAGGGTGCACAACAGGTGCACAGCAATACTGTGTACATGGGTGTAGTGGTAACCACGGGAAGGGGCATCACCTAGTGACACAGCACATGTATCACACACATGTACACTGTTGCTAGCATTGATTGACTATAGCTGAACTGCATGCTGTTCTGTACCATATGTTCTGCATGTTGGCAGATGGGCAATAGGAGGACTGTGTATACTATCATTGTGCAACGTGTGTATGTGTGTGTGTGTGTGTGTGTGTGTGTGTATGTGTGTGTATGCGCATCCTGGTGGTTAGTTAGTTTGCCTGCAGGGTCACTCTGGTGAAGTGGAGGGAGGAAGATGCATGTAGGATGGGTGTGTGCATGTGTGCATTTGTGTGGGTGGCCATGTATGCACATGTGTGATTGTGGAGTGTTCATACGGCTGTACCTCCCTTTGGGACTGTGCAGTACATGGACATGGACTGCCACATTACACACCAGGAATACTTGTCATGTGTGTTATCACAGGACACCAAATAGCATAATATGGTCTATAGCATGGAACAGGCATCCAGAGGGAAGGTAGACACCAGGTACACCCTTAATATCACAGTCAGCAGAGAGATCACCTACAACCCACATATGCAGTTCTACAGATGCATTGGGGAAGTACTAGTCAACACCAAGGAGTGTATCGAAATATTACAGTTTTCACATGATAGGCTGAAGGAGCAGCATTATCTGGCATGTACTGAGCATTACATACACATGACACACCAGTATGAGATACGATGGATACAACATAGTAGCCCACACATATAGGGGCCATGCACATCACTTCCTGGCATATAGAGGGTGCATACTGAATGACAGCCATGCAAAGCCACTACACACAGGTCAGGCAGGTAAAGTAGCAACAGGCCTTCTGTTGTGGCTGCTTGTGTGGGCATTTAGAGGACTGTGATGATAAAGTGTGGTATCAATGTGTGCATTTTAACAAGTGTGATGCAGGATGAGGTAACACATGGACATATACGTGTGGCTGTCTGTAAAGCCATGGACAGGTAGGTACTACAGAGGTGTGTGTGTGTGTGTGTGTGTGTGTGTGTGTGTGTGTGTGTGTGTGTGTGTGTGTGTGTGTGTGTGTGTGTGTGTGTGTGTGTGTGTACTGTTAGGCAATGCTGTACAGGTTTTAAAGTGCGCTTATGGTTTTCCCCCACAGGTGGCGAGGTGGGTCAGTGTCCCTCCTGCATGCAGTCTGATGTTGGTGTCCATACATACATACACCAAAGCTGATGATAGTACTGTTGAGGCACAGGTGGGGTTGTCAGGGGCCGACACTGTGCCAACATTTGACATCCCCCTTTTAGCCACCCCAACACCGCACACAGTTTCAGTGCCTACACATACCCCATCACCAGTGGCCATAGCGAAGGAACTGGCATTTGGTGTCAGTACACAGGGAAGTGTGGCAACCATGCCTATTGTGTCCGGTCGCAGCAGGCATAGTCGGATGTCTGGCAGGCACCACATAGGTGGATGCTCGTGGTAGGGCCACAGGACATCATGCCCCTGGCATAGGCGACATAGCTGGTACCAGCAGGCGCATATTTCAGGCTGTAATGGCAGCGCAGGCACGTACTGAATGTTACACCAGACTGGGCCTGAGGCTGCAGAGGGCTGCTCTCACATCTGTAAGTGACAAACTCCGTGAACTGTCGGGTGCTATCCGTGCTTATACCGAGCACACGGATAGATGGCATGATGAGATGATGGCCCTCATCGGCCGTGGTGCGTCCATGCTTCGTGTGGTGGGGATGCGGCGATGCCCATGGAGCTGGCAAAGTGGATGTGCTAGGACACCAAGGGGCTCCCGTAGTGGCAGTAGCAGCCCCTGAGTGCATAGGTGTGATGTCCACACCACACCACAGCTTGCCACGTGCACATTGTCCTGACCAGTCCCAGGAGGGACCTTGTACCAGAGGACAAATGTGAGCAGCAGGTGAAAGTAGCACATCGAGGCCTGTACCTGGACGTGCCCTCAGAACCTCTGGCAGGCACAGTCCACATGTCCGTGGACGGAGGCAGTGAACTGCACAACCTGCCAGGTATGGTCTGTAGCTGTCCTTAAATACCTGTGTAGGGCAGCCACATGGCAGAAGTGTGTGCATGCATACACACACACACACCTAGGGCACCCCCATACCTACACACACCACATCACCTCACCCAGCTCACCACAGTACACTCCTCACTCACTCACACACATGGTGTCAAATGTATGGCCCACCCTCGGGCTCTGGCAAACCAACATCACACCCTGTGCATATGATGATACCTATGCCCCATCCCTGTCATCCATGCTATCGATGCAGGGACAGGCTGATATGATTCTGATGCACACAGTGACTGTACAACAGTGTACCACAGTACTGCAGTGTAACATGTTGTAGGGAGTACAGTGTGATATGTAGGGAGTAGTGTTTGAGGCATATTTGTCAGGTAGTGTAGCCATCTAGCAATGATGCCATATAGCTGTTAGTAACACTTGTTGGTTGTGGTCTCTATAATGTTATCCATTTGTGTTGTAGGTGTACGTGTCAGCACTAGGATGCCCTGTGCATATGATGATACCTGTGCCACATCCCTGTCATCCATACCATCAATGCAGGGACAGGCTGATATGGTTCTGATGCACACAGTAATTGTACCACAGTACTGCAGCGTACCATGTTGTAGGGAGTAGAGTGTAAGGCATATTTGGTGGGTAGTGTAGCCGTCCAACAATGATGCATTATAGCTGTTAGTAACACTGGTTGATTGCAGTCCCTATAATGTTATCCATTTGTGTTGTAGGTGTTCCACACATGACACTCACACCCCTTGTTACTGTAATGACAGCACATAGGTGCATGTATTGTACACGACATTACAGGTTATCAGACTGGGTTGTGTGTCCTGGTTACCAGGGCTAAGCTATGTTTAACAAGTATCAACATTGCTGCAATATAACAGCTAAGCTGATTTGTGCACTGGTACTTGCGCTGCCTACACTATGTAAGTGCCCATACATTTACCCATAGCTTAGCACCTCATAGCTTCACGCAAACGCACTTAAAGCTGCTCAAAACTGACTTAACCGCTCTGTATCCGACAGCCCTTGTTCTGCCCAGCAAAAAAATGGACACCCCTTGCAGGTCTTGAACCCAGTACCCTTTACACTGAAGTCACAACACTTAACCACTATGCCATGACCACTGTGAAGACTGCTGTTGTTTTACCACTATAGCTGTCAATACACATATTGAGTAGTATTGAACATTTGCCTGTAGATCCTAAATTGTGTAGCCCTTGTTATTAATATGACTGTTGCATCACATATGTTGTTTTATCATAAAGTGACATAGCAGATGCATACAGTGAGATACATGCGGGAGGGTATACACAACCGTGACATTTACTCATGACAGGAATATGGTCATATACATATAGGTGTATATATGTCTACACGTACATACACATGTATACTCATACATATGACTGTATACACATCTGTATAGTGCTACATATATATGGCCATATGTACATCTCTTCGTATGTATATATACATATGTGTATATATAGATATATGTATGTATATATAGATATATGTGTATATAGTTATATATGTATGCACATCCTATGTGCACAGATATGCCTAGTTATGTTGGTATATATGTAGATATCTATAACTATATGTGCATACATATCTATTCTGATATACCTACTACTGTCAATATATACGTAGATATGCATATGTATATATATATATATATATATATAGGTTCATAGGTTCATAGGTTCATACTAGGCTATCTGCCCGAGGGCATTTACAAGCCTAGCCCATCGTTTTGTGGCTTACGCCACCCCTTTAGTATGGGGAACTATACCCATTATTTTGCTGTGCCTCTGTCGAGCAGTGACACTGAGGTAATGCCTGGGGTATATCTGCGATCTCCCATCCATTGGTCAAGATTTCTCTTGAACAAGGCCAGCGAGGTGCTCTGCCTCACATGTACCGGGATTTTGTTCCACAGCATAGCGAGTCTTTGGGTAATGAGTCTATCCCTCCAGCACGTCCTATTAATAGCCGTGTCGGTTTAAGTCTCCCGCCCTTGTGGCTCTGATGGATCTAGATTTTTGAGGTGAAGCATATTCATCAAATCTGGGTTTGACATGGCCTTGTATGTTAGGCAAAGGTCACCTCTGAGCAATGGCGACTGAATAGAGCTGGAGTTCTTTCAGTCGGGCAGCATAGGACAGATTTTTGAGACCCTTTATCCTTTTGGTGAGGAACTTTGTGGCCTCTCCAGCTGCTGCAGGTGTCGGGTCAGATACATCCCAAATGGGGCATTGTACTCAATCATTGGTCTGATGAGTGATGAATAAAGGAGACTATGACCTCCCTTGATCTAGATGAGAATCCCTTCATGATAAGGTGGGCAATGTAGAAAGTCTTCCTAACTACTTTAGCTACATGGGTGTCGAATGACAGACTACTATCAACCTGGGTCCCCAGGTCCCTGATAACTTCTTCTGTGCTCAGTGGATTGCCACCTATTTGGTAGCTAGGGTAACCTTGTTTTTCCCAAAGGGTATGACTATGCATTTTTGGCATTTAACTTCAGGCCGTGGCTCTGGCACCAGTTATCCGTTTCTGTGAGACCCTTCTGAAGGATATCTGTGTCAGATGTGTTTTCTACTATGGCGCCCAGTTTGCAGTCATCTGCAAACTTTGTCAGCCATAACCCTCCTGTGTTTGCTTGTACTTGAAAAGTAGATGCCAAACAAGAGTGGGCCCAGGACTGAGCCCTGGGGGACACCATTTGTGACAGTTTTTTAGTCTGACCTGGCCACAGTTACTCTGACCCTGTGGGTTCTGTCACTCAGCCAGTTTGCAACCCATCTTGTGATGTATGGGTTAACATTTAAGCTGATTTTTCAATGATACCCGAGTGGGGTATTGTATCGAAGGCCTTAGCCAGATCGAGGTAGGCTGTATGGACTGCCTTTCCCTCGTCAATGGCTTTGGTGACTGTTTCAAGAAGTCAACCAAGTTTAAAAGGCATGATCTGCCTTTGACAAAGCCAAACTGGGTTGGATCCAAAGTCTGCAAATTCCTATGTCTTTATTTATGAGGTCCATTATGATCCTCTCCATGGCTTTGCAGATAAGGCTTGTCAGGCTAATGGGCGGTAATTTCCAGGGTCGGTGGAGGCACCGCTTTGTGAAGTGGGACCACAGTTGCAGTGCCACTCCCTGAGTGCGTATCCAGAGGTAAGACTTTGATTAAACAGCTGTCCTAGCTGTGGGTTTAATTCCTCATTGAGTTCGTGGAGCACACAGCCGGGACACCATCAGGTCCCATGGATGCTGTGTTTTTGCTTTAGAGCAGTTCTCACTTGGCTGGAGATGTTTGGGGGCTGCAATTTTGGTATAGATATCTCTCCTTTTTGGGGGGGAGAAGTTTGCACTGAACCTGTCAGCCAGTATGTTGGCAATGTCTGTAGGATCAGTAATCTTCACATCATTTTGAACTAGTTCTGAGCATATCTGGGAGTTTCCTCCTAGGTGTCTAACATAGCTAAAGAAGGCCTTATGATTGTCTTTTGAGTCTTTAGCTATTTTTCTCTCGAAATTTGCTTTGGATGATTTTATGAGAGCTCTTAGTTTTTACTTATAGTGATCAAGGGTGTCTTACCTTTTAAGGATTTTGCTGTATCTTGTAGTAGCTTCCTCCTTTTATTGTAGAGTTTGTTTATGGCTGGGGTCCACCAGACTGGACGCTTGCCTTTGGTACTAAGAGTCTTTGTTTTGTTTGGGATTGCCTTATCCATGCAGTCCTGCAGGTGCTGGTAGAAGGCTGTAAGTGATTCAGCTTGAGTACTGTTTTCCACCAGCTCGGGGCCTTAAAGGAGACCACACTAGTCTTTAGAAGTGTGAAGTCGGCTTTGAGAAGTTCTTTACTGTGGTCTTTTTATTTCAGGTGGGGTGGGATGAGGACCTCCAGCGAGATTAGTTTGTGATCTGATCTCACCAGTGAGGTGTATACTTCGGTGTTGAACATTGTGCTCCCATGTTCGTGATGATGAGATCAAGTATGTTATCTCCTCTTGTGGGGATGGTGACTAGTTGTTCCATGGCATTTGAGTTTATGAATTCCAGGAACTTTTGGGCTAGGGTGTTTGGGCTTGAGTAGTGTTCCCAGTCTATATTAGGGTAATTGAAGTCACCTAGTATGATGGTGTTTGGTGATACATTTATCCCTCTAGTGTTTTCAGGAAGGCCATGTGAGGTTCCTGAGTTTGTGAGGGTGGCCTGTAACATGCTACAATTTGCAGAGCAGTCTTGCCTATGGTTAATTGCACCTGGATGGTCTCCGATGCATCGTGCGTTGCCACCAGTCTTGAGGTGTGGGTGTCCTTAATGAATATGGATACCCCTCCTTTCTTGGTATTGTCCGGATTTTGGGGCGGGCATGATATGAGGTAAAACCTGATAGCTGGGGTGCTCTCAGGAGCCTTGAACCAGGTTTCTGTCACAGCACAGACATCGATGTTCTCCATACTGAGAAGGGCCTCGAGTGCGTGCATTTTGAGATTGAGACTTCTGGCATTGAGCAGCATTACCCTTAGTTTTTTCCTTTTTGTGTTCTAGGGTGGTAGGTTTAGAATTTGAGCCTTGCCTAAAAAGGCACTATGGGGTGGCAAGAGCCTTTGCCAATATCCGAATCCCAGGGTGACAGGTGCAAGCCGTCCCTTGCGAAAGCGTGGCTTGTCCAGCATGTCATCCCAGGCAGACAGATACTGGATCCCCTTTGAATGACACAAGTGTTTAAGCCAATTGTTAAAGCTGATCATCTTATCTCTGTATTGTGGCATCACTCTTGGTGAAGGTAGGATACTGCTCAAGGTCAGGGTCATACCTGCCTGGGCTACATAGTCAGAGAGCTCCTCAATGTCTCTTTTCATGTAGTCCAAGGAGGTACGTCTCAGGTCGTTTACACCACTGAGTCATATTTGTACTTGCTGTTGAGAGACCTGAGTGCTTGCGTTATGTGGATTCTAGCCCGACAGGCAGCTTACTGTGACCTTCTCCTTACTCAGTCTGGTGGCGGGACATCAGTGTGTCTGACTATGGAGTCACCAATGACTAGTGTGTCTGGCATTGTGTTTGTTAAGGGCTGTGACTGTTTGACACTCTGACTGTGAGGTCTATGTGTTGCAGGTGTTGTGTTCTGAGGTGGTGGTTGTTTGGGTGTCTGCTTTGGTGGCCTCTGCTGTTTTGGTAGATTTTTGATCAGAGCCTCCAGTATGTCTTTGTGTGTTTATGTGTATGATTTGAGGTTGTAATGGTGCTATGTGAGACTGGGTCTATAGTGTGCGTGGTAACCTTCTCCTCCTGACTGGTCTTGCCAGTCCTGTGTTGAGAGAGCTCAGCCTCCAGTTTGGCCATATAGTTGCATCTCTCATGTATTTGTGTTTTGTGGGAGGAGAGGGTTGTCTGTGTACATGAGGCAATTGTAACATTGCCTCAGTATTCCCAGGTTCACCAGCTGAGCAGGAGAGGACACTAGCAACTGATCCTCGACATGCTAGAAGGAAAGACAAAAACTCTAAAAAAGATTAAGGGGACGTGGGTGACCGAGAAATGGGGGTTACCTTTTGGGGTACTATCTATGACAAGAGTGCGTATCAAGGTAATAAGTACTGTAGGAGCAAGTGCTAGGTTTAACAGATAGAGAATAGTCTACTTGGAGTCAAGTGGAGATGATCTTTTAGTTATAGGATAAGCTGATTAGATCAGTAGTATAGTTCGAGGAAGGTAGTTTTAAGGAAAATTTGAAGAGTGGACTTTAGTCCGAATAGTTTAAACCTGCCTAACCGGGCGCTGCCCTAGTGTGCAACAGTGGCAGCTCCGCTTAAATCAGCTAACGCGTTTTATACCAGGGGCTGGAAAAGCTAGAAACTGGCCCAAAGCGACCAATAAACTACTAGTTACTGGCTGAAACCTCACAAAACTGGACAAAGGCAGCTCAATGCTTCCCACTCCCACTGGTAAGCAAGGTAACTTCCTCTCCCCAAATAAGGCAAGGAAACAGTACACAGGAACTACAACCAAAGCCCAGGAATCAGCAACTCTGAAACTGGACTAAACTAGTAAAGCAGGAAAAACAAGAGATATTTTTTTTTTTTTTTTTTTTTTCACAGAACAGGCAGAAACAGGTACAGCAAACACTTATAAATGCTATGAATCAGCTACTACAGCTTACACAGAAGAATTTGCTACAAATACAGTCAAATAGTAACAAACAAGGATTCCAAGTGCAATATTAAGTTAAATGCAGTAAAACAGCTTCAGTGTAACAGAAAGGCAGGCGAAATACAGTCGCTAGGTATTCAGATGTGGAAAGCAACAAAAGTTATACTTAGTATCAAGAAAAGTCGCTTATTCAGCTCAGAAGGGCAGAGTCCAGCCTCTCCTCCCACAAGAGTGCAGACCGCAATCCTTCCTAACGTAAAATAACTGGCCTGAAGCCCAAGTGCTTAAACCAGAACTAATACACTTTTAGAATAACAGACACTGAGCTCTCAATCAGCAGTTCCTAACTTAGAAGGATGTAAGCTGCCTGTCCTGCCACCACAGTGCAGGCCACAAACCTTCCTAATGTAAAACAACTGGTCTGAAGCCCAAGTGCTTAATCCAAAAGACTTAGAAATGATAGCTACACTTTAATCAAGTTACTACCAGCAGTAATAAATACAACTGAATACTTTAAAAATGCCTGGATTAGTGCTCAAGTTATACAAACAAAGCTAGATTCAGCAGGTCTGGATCTAGTCTATGCCAAACGAGGTGTACCAATTTCAGTAAGAAGCAGTTCAAATATGCAGGCACTATAAGCTTTAACCAGAAATTCCCAGCTCAGAAGGACAGAGTCCAGCCTCTCCTCCCACAAGAGTGCAGAACACGAACCCTCTTAATGTAAAATAACTGGCCTCAAGCCCAAGTGCTTAAACCAGAATTAATACACTTTTAGAATAACAGACACTGAGCCCTCAATCAGCAGTTCCCAACTTAGAAGGATGTAAGCTACCTGTTCTGCCACTACAGTGCAGACCACAAACCTTCCTAATGTAAAACTGGTCTGAAGCCCAGGTGCTTAAACTAAAAGGCTTACAATGAGTTACACCAAGCAGTAATAAATACAATTGAGTACTTTTAAGATGACGCAAGAGCAAAATAAAGTAAGAAAAACACAAATACAGTATATATTTTTTTTTTTTTTTTTTTTTGAAAGAGAGAAAGGAAAGAGAGAAAGGAGTAGCAGAAACTAAGCTGATTGGCCTTCTCAAATGCTCTCCCTGTACTGGGTAGAATGAGGTAATGACTAGACTGGGAGGAGGGTCCCAGATCAAATTTACACTAGGGGCGCAACTGCAAAGCCACCAACTATAAAAACACTATACCAACAGGGAGGGAGGGTGGAAACAAACTGCAGAAGTGTTACTCCCAGCTGAAAAGCAGCAGTGAGCCTTTAAATGAAAGTTTTAAACAGCTAAAGGAGCCACTAGAAAAAAAGAGTTTAACTGCAACAAGTTATCATAAACAAACAACCCAACAGATGCTTAATAAGGGTGGACAATTTCCAGTTAATACCTCACACACAGTGAAACTAGCTAGAAAAATACACAGTACACAAAGTGCTATAAACAACAAAGAAATAAAGAACAAAATAAACAAAACCAGGATACTTAATGTTATATATTGTAGCTCGAGTTTGCTGAGTGTCCTTCCTTGATAAGCTCACTGTAAAATGGCTGAACACTCACAACTGAGCTTCTTAGGTAACAGAAAGTTGAAACCTGAGACAGTTTTAAGAAAGAAATCTCAAAAGAACCAATGAGGTGCTTAGTCTAAGCTGTAGTCCAGGAGACCTCAGTCAGCCAATGACCTCAAACAAGTCTCTCACTGAAATGCCTAATGGCTTTGGCTAAAACAAGATGTCCCTGAATTATGTACTCAGACACACAGCCTCCACAAACACTAGGCCCAAATACAAGCCTGAATATGGAAATGCTACAAATATCCACACTACTTAGAACAAACTGCAGAAGTGTTACTCCCAGCTGAAAAGCAGCAGTGAGCCTTTAAATGAAAGTTTTAAACAGCTAAAGGAGCCACTAGAAAAAAAGAGTTTAACTGCAACAAGTTATCATAAACAAACAACCCAACAGATGCTTAATAAGGGTGGACAATTTCCAGTTAATACCTCACACACAGTGAAACTAGCTAGAAAAAATACATATATGTGCATATGTATCACTATCTGTATATATGTAGACATATCATAGTTCACAGTTTAGTACTAAGCTAACTGCCCTCGTGAGCCATTTTAAGCCTAGCCAATTATCCCTTGTGAGACTCAAACCCTGCACCTTGTGTTTGTAAGGCAAACACCTTAGCCATAAGCCACCCTCCCAACCCTTGCTCTGTCTGTGTATATATTTGTGTGTATATGTATATATACATACCAATCTATATATGTCGATATGTGTGTGTGTAAATATCTATATAGACATTTGGATAATTATACATACATATATTTTAACCATATGTCCTGAACATGGACTGCAGCCCTACCTCAGCCCCTATAGTCCCAACTTTGTTGTGCAAGGAGATGTCAGGTATGTATAGCAGATATATTAGTAGACTATTGCTACTCTAATAGGGACTGTCTTCACAGGCATGGTGTGTGTGGGAGGTCACATCTGCTTTTACATGTGCACCACTGGCTACTGACAGACATCCTAAGGGCATCATAGTATAGTACTGCTGCTAGCACGTAATGCTTCTGTGGACTACAGCAGAGATATTGTTCAATATATGTGGACATTCTGACACACTCTGGACAGTCCAGAGGTATACACAGAACCCCTTAGTGCAAAACATGTGGACCAAGCCTGACAATATGGATGTCAACAGTCATGTAGATGAGTATAACACATAATGACTGGTATACATTTGCCCCCATAGGTTATGCATTCACACACCCATCTGTCCTGACAAATAACCGCTGGCACAGAGGTGCCTTGGCCACATACTACCCACTAGATATTGACATACATCTGTATAGCATCCCACTGCTCTGTCTGACATACATGACTGTTAAGGGAGGCCCGGCAGCAGTACATCTGGCAAGCATCTGGACATGACATCTCACTGGGTAAGTACACTAAGCTGCTAGGCATGTAACAAAGCACTGTGCAGACTACAGGCAGACTGGCTCAACACTGGCCTATATCTCCTATGGGGGAATGCACATGTACCTGCATATATAGCAGGCTCTACAGGCATAGCACAGCACAGGGTAAGATACACCTGTGTGAAAGTGCAGAACCACAACCAATGTGAACACAGCCACATATGGCAAGCTAGCATAATATTACAGTATATGGCCTATCTGTTCAACTCCATCCTCATATGTGCCACTCACACACTAATCCTACATATACTGGGCCGTTACACAGTGTGCTTCGATGCCTGTCTGTGGTATGGGACATGTGTGTGTATGGCCCTACAAACATGAAAGCCAATACGGTAACATACAGTGGAGCAGCATGTAACAGATAGGACGGGACCAAGAACAATGACATCTACACAGGCAAAAGTACATATTAACATTACACATACTGTAGACATTCACCATAAGTACACAGACCTCAGTACTGTATACAGAACTACAGAATGTCCAGGTTATGTCATCAATTATAACTGCTACTGTACATAACATGTGTAGCAGTCTGATATCTCACTGGCTTATCAGATATGATGTCACTAATTATGGTGTACAGCACATATGCACCTCTTAATGCATGACAAATGTACAAAGGTTGACAGAGTTGTGGCTGGAAGCACATACACAGGCCCAATATTGACATCTTGCTGTGATAACCTTATACATTTACTGCTGTAACAGGGTTTGTTGCAACATATGTCCTATGAGGGATATGTAGTCAGTAACTGTCACGGCTTTCACCATCTACAGACTGCAATCCTCACACTATCTTCTGCAGTTCACAGACAGATGCTCTGTGGGTAACACATGAAACCAAAGGCACCACACACTGCTCAGTCTGCAGATGACCATACAGATGGGGATTCCACATAAACATGGCAGGTATAAAAACATGTAGGACAGCTTTATCCACACACACCCTGTTAAGCCAACATTACTCCAAATGCAGTATAGCAGCACTTACAGTCTGTAGTCAGGTCAGGAACATCCCCCTCTTGTGTGTTGCTCTGTTTCCACAGTGTATGTTGTTAGAGGTAAATCCCCAATCCAGCTGAGATGCTGTTTTCCAAACAGATCGAGTTCCTGCTCACAGTGAATGAAAACACCCATCACCAACATGATGTCCCTAAACATTGGAGTGTGTTTCCATGCAATTGGCTATAGGAAAGTTACCACAGCTGTTCCACATGCAATCAGCTAAAGGAGGGGTGCAATTTGTGCAGAGGCCATCAGCTGATCATGAGCATCACTTAACATACACATGCTGCTGCCTAAGCAAAGCAGGTGTAGGTCTTCACATCCACCAGAGAGGGTGTTAGAGAGGCAGACAGAGGCAAAGACAAGTCAGGGAGGGGTGGGAGAGTAAAACTTAAGCATGTTTGTGTCACACACCTACCAGCACAGGGTATCAAACCCCTGATGACTATGTAGTGCTATCACATTTCTATGCAGTTATTGGATGCGCCACATAGGTTACATGTTGAGGAGCCCTCAGAACGTATATGTGATAGTGAGTGACATCTGCAACAGGGATATGGTAGCTATACGGTAGGTGTAGTACACGTGCCTGTCCGCATGAACAGGTGCCAGCGTCAGCACAGCCACATTCTCACAGGGACACATACACAATGACACACTTGGCCAGGAATACAGCTTATCATTAGCGAGATTGCCACAACATATTACTGTGCAGGTATCACATGCACCACAGGAGTCATATGGAGGTTATATGGGAAAAGGGTATGGGGAGGTGTCTGACATCAGACAGCATGCTTCAGTATGCCAATGGGGTTGTAGTGAGTGTGAATGTGATCATACGCATCATACAACACACACACACAAAGAGGGAGCCAGTACTGACATGCATGGGTGCATTGCTTCACGGGTGTGTGGTGGTCAAGTGTGCTAGATGGCTATACAAGGAGGTGATGGGTATACCTTGGCATCAAGCCACATGACAATGGTCTGCATTGTGGTTCAGGGGTGTAGTTTATGGATTTGCCCACACAGGTGGGTATTGTATTCACCATCCAGTCACCTGGGTGACTACTGCGTGTGGCCCATGCTGTGCATTGCTTCCCATGTATGTGTTGCTTAGTCCATGACATGGACAGTGTCTGGGATGTGCACACCTCCCACATGCATGTTCAGTGACATGTGGAACTGTACCTGGGGTGTCTGGCCCATGTTGTGTACACAGATTATCATTAGATGTGCCAGTCCTGGCCTCATGTGGCCGGAACTGGTAATGGACAGCAGGTTTACCCTGCTCCTACACTGACAGCATGCTAATGGCATTCCCTGGTGTCAGTGGCATCTGTCCATAGAAGGCATTTTTTCAGGCATGGTATGTCCTTTGTGGGTCACATTTGATGGCACCACAGGTGTTGCAGGTGTCCAGTGGGGAACATGGGGAAGGTGCACTGTCTGCATGTATGTGCCTATTGGACAGATGGAAAGGGTGCAATGCCCTCTCTAGCCCACTGCAATCACTCCATAGTTACTATCAGTGGGTAATATGCAGTGTACTACCAACATAGTGGCTGATGCCTAGGCAAATGTGTGTGTGTGTGTGTGTGTGTGTGTGTGTGTGTGTGTGTGTGTGTGTGTGTGTGTGTGTGTGTGTATATGAGACATGGGTTGAGAGTGTTCTTGTGGTAATACTGGGGTTGCTAACTTTGCTTGCCTGGCCTTGATGTCACATGTATGGGTATGGATTTGCACCCCAGCCTCTCGGTTACTTCACATCTGTTATCCCTGTATGGTGGACATTGTGATATATACTGGGGCCACCATATAAGAAATTTGCAAAACCTGCTCCACATTGGGCCCAGCTGTTACACACTCACAACCACCTCCACACAGGATAGGAGTTGCAAACACAAACACACACATACACACGCACGCACACACACCTGTCATGTCTGGGATTAGAACTCCTACCTAACTAGTTTATTACACTACAGGACTATGCAGTTATAGTATGCGCCATGGAGTTTACTGGAGTACTCCTTCCCAAAGGTGTATTTCACATTGGATGACATCAGCAAGATTACCAAAGTAGGGCATTTGAATTGTAGTGAGTGTGGCTAGGCTAAAAGGCATTGCTCCCTACACAGACATTGATACATACACAAAACATCCACAACTGACATGTGTGGGTATAGAACCCCTAACAGATGTCCATATCACACTACAGCATGAAGCTGTTATAGGAAGCACCACGGGGATTACTGGAGAACTCCTTCCCCAAAGGTGTACTTCACAATGAATGATATCAGCAGGATTGCCAAAGTAGGGCATTTGAATTGTAGCGAGTGTGGCTAGGCTAAAATGCATTGCTCTTTACACAGACATTGAAACACACAAAAAACATCCACAACCGACATGTGTGGGTATATAACGCCTAACAGAGGTCTATATCACACTACAGCATGAAGCTGTTATAGGATGCACCATAGGGATTACTGGAGAACTACTTCCTCAAAGGTGTATTTCACAATGAATGACATCAGCAGGATTCCACACCTCAATGGAACTCCAGAAGACAGGAAACAGTAGATGGGCATAATAAAGTTTTAATGCAGTAAGAAAGTACAACACAAACGATACTCCTTGAAAATATGTTTTCGTCCTCAACTTCATCAGATACAACTAACAAACTAAATTACATGCCTTAAATACTTCAAGTAAATACAAATTCACCAATAAAAACAGTGCACCTATAAGATTTACCCACAATCCTTTTCACCTCCACTAACATACATAACTTCATTTACAACAACAATTCTACACTTTAAAAGTTATTTTTAATACAATTCATAATGTAAAATAAACACTGTAACTGTTTGCATCAATAAATGTTAAAACAACATCTCTCCTTAAGGGTAATAAATCATAACAAAACTTGATATATATGTTTATAAAATTCATAAAATCTATTCATGTGTCCTCTATTGGATAACTCACAACTGCTTCATATTTAAAAATAACTACAGAATCTCACTATGCAGGGACTCAACACAATCAAATTCCACATTTGTATATGTTTTGTAAATGTTATAATCTTGCTGCTCTCAGCTTTAAAACTGGGGCCAGGAATAAACCATCGTTTAATCCAGGGAACCTAATGGCTTCTAAAAAAAATCTGCCAGTAAATTTCCCTGTATTCAATTCTGGTCTCCCACATACCACCCCTCATATCCCTTGGGATCTCCTCAAGTACAAAAAAACTAAACTTTCCTTTTCCACATTCTATACTGTGCCTATATAGTGCATTATTAACATTTCTATTACTTATGGCATTCAAATGTTCATATAATCTCCTTTTCAGCTTCATCTCGGTTTTTCCTACATAAAATGCCTTGCACTCACATAAGGCAGGATATACAACCCCGTTGGTCGCACAAGTACTATAGCTCCTTGCCATGAGGTTTCTATTTCTGGAATCCAGGTGGACTAGTTCAGTATTCATAACGAAAGGGCAATGCGCACATCTCCCACACTTGAATGTTCCTTTCTTTTTTCAGGTTCCACCCCCCTTACAGTCATAATATCCTTCCAAAACATTTCTGATACTTGTTCCCTTCCTATAGACACATATAAAAGGGGTTTTAAAGTCTAGTTTAAGGTCACTAATTCTACTGAACCTAGTCCATTCCCTTCCGATAGTTCTACATACAACACTGGCATCCCCACTAAAATCAGTGATGAATGCTGAACCAAAGTTCTCCTCATTCTTATTTTCTTTCAAGCTTAAATGATCACCCACAGGGCTAAATTCGGGAATTCCCAAGATTGGGGTGTATTTGCCTGTCCTCTCACTAGCCACCTCCTGTTTCACTTGAGTAATTAAAGTTTCTGGGTATCCAGGATCACAAAACATCCCATGTAACACATCACATTCCTTTCTAAATTCTTCATCATTCGAAGTCATTCTACTAATTCCTACAAATTGCCCTTTTATAATACCTTTCTTCTGATGGAAAGGATGGGCACTAGCATAATGTAGAATAGAATTAGAGTATGTCTTCTTCCTGTATACCCTTGAATTAAATTTATTACTTTCCTTGTAAACAGTGATGTCTAAGTATGTAATTTCTTTATGGCCAATACTGTACGTAAACCTTAAAAATTCAGTAGATTCGGAAATGTACTGATAAAATTCCATGAATGTTTGAAATGTTCCTTTCCAAAAGATACAATTATTATCTAAAAAACATTTGTAAAATACCCAGAAATCCTTGTATATACTATTCAAAACAAACTTCTTCTCCCACATCATTAGTATCAGCTTGGCATACATCAGGGCACACTTTGCCCTCATTGCCACTCCACTGGTCTGTTGAAAAAATTCTCCTAGAAAGAAAATGTAATTATTTTTTTTAAAACTAATTTTATCAATTGCATACAAATATGTATCTTGTCAGGGTTTAAATGTGTATCTTCTCTTAGGTATTCCTCAAAACATTCAATGCCAATAGCATGAGGTATTGAGCAAAATAAATCCACAATTTCTATAGTGATGAAAATTAAATCCTTACTAAAAATTTCTTGCTTAATATTCCTTATAAAATTCCACAAGTCCTTTAACAACATCTAATTTGTCATTACCAAATGTTTTAGTTTTACATCCAAGTATGTGACAGATCCCTCTGCAGCCACAATCAGCCTTAGGGGTGGGTCATGGACATTTTTGAGAGTTTTTGGTATTCCAAATGTAGAAGGAACTCGTTGGCATGGATTGTGCAAAAATTCAAATAGCTTCCTATCGATAAAACCTTCCAATAATAAATCATACAAAGCCACATATAACTTTTTGTAGGCTATGTTGATTTCATTAATAGAGACTTGGGAATATTTATTCTCCTCATATAAGTGTTCCAACATTTTTGCCTCATACATCACATTATTCATTAAAACAATCCCTCCCCCCCTTGTCAGGCTTCATAACCCTTAGTTGCCGGTTATTCTTTAACTCAACTAAAGTTTCCTTTTCCACCTGAGTTAAGTTAGAGGGAAACCTATTTTTATTCATCGTTGCTCTGAGTTCATGTTCAATGGAATTTTCTAGGTTTTTCAACTGGGGATGTAGGGGTGGGTTGTAGACACTTACTTTTTGTAAACTCGTGTCACTATCCCTCATACCCAATCTTTCATCAATGACCAATTGAAAGTAAATTTTTCTCAAAAACAGTTTAACATCCATAATTGTCTTACTCAAGTCACATTTTCTGGTCGGAACAAAATTCAGCCCCTTAGAGAGGAGTTGAAAGTGCTGTGTTTCCACTTCCACTTCACTGTAGTTAAAATATTAAATCCTTGGTAGGAATGTTTAAAACCCTCCTTCACTATAACAGAATTCAACCTATTTTCACTCAAAATCTCCTCCTGCCCCCTGCCTCTCCCCCTCCTCTTGTCCCATTGCTGTTATACAGGTTGCAAGTTCCATCAGCAGGATTGCCAAAATAGAGCATTTGAATTGTAGTGAGTGTGGCTAGGCTAAAATGCATTGCACCCTACACAGACATTAAAACACACACAAAACATTCACAACTGACATGTGTGGGTATATAACCCCTAACAGAGGTTTATATCACACTACAGCATGATGCTGTTATAGGACGCACCACGGGGATTGATGGAGCTCCCCTTCTCCAAAGGTGTATTTCACAGTGAATGACATCAGTAGGATTACCAAAGTAGGGCATTTAAAATGTACTGAGTGTGACTAGCTTAAAATGCATTGCTCTCTACACAGACACAGAAACACACAAAACATCCAGAACTGCCATGGATGGGAATAGAACCCTACCAGAGTACTATATCACACTACAGCAGTACGCAGTTATGGCACCCGCTACAGAGATTACTGAGCTACAACCTTCCCAGAGGTGTATTTCTAGGTGGATGACATCAGCAGGCTTACCAAAGTAGAGCATTTCAATTGTAGGGAGCGTGACTACCCTAAAAAGCATTGCTCTCTATACAGAGTCAGACACACAGAAACACACACACAGTTGCCATGTCTAGGACTGGAACTCCTACCTAACTAGTTTTTCACACTATAGCAGTATGCAGTTATGGGACTCACCACGCAGATTACTGGGCTACAACTCTCCCAAAGGTGTATTTCACAGTGGATGACCTCAGTAGGCTTGTCATAGTAGGACTATGGGGGAGCACAGTGTGTGTGCATGGGCCATAACCCATTCATCTAGAGGTTGACATGCCACATGCGGGCAAACACAGGGCATATCTCACAGGTGCACGTATACAGCTGTTAGATGACTACTTCCTTGTACAGTCATGTTGCACAGCTAGCACATGCACCACATAGTCTGTAATGCTGACAGATACTGGTGGCTAGTATCTGCAGTGAGTGACATCTGAATCTCATGTGGTTGTGGCCCTTTGGCTATGAGCTGGGTGGGACAGGCCTGGATGGCTCCTTGTCACAGTCACCCTCTTCCACACATCTATATATGTCTACCTTTGGCTTATAATAGTATGAGTGGTGTATACTGAGGAGTGTCTGCAATAACATATGCGACTGCCAGATATGTCTGGTCCACTGGTGTTTGTAGACATGGCCTTCATGGGTTTAAGTATGTGAGTATGCCCAGTATGCCCATCTGTATTGAATGTGTGGATCAAGTCCAAGTAATTTGTACTGTAGTGCTGACCTTTGTGTTGTACACCTATGGGTAGCATGCTGTTTCTGCAGGGTATCCGTCGATCATTTGGCATTGACTGTTACTACATTTCTACATAGGATGGGGGGGCACACCTGACTATTTCTACATTTCTACACAGGACTGGGGGGGGTCACGCCTGACTGTTACATTTCTACGTAGGATGGGGGGGCACACCCGACTATTTCTACACAAAACTGAGGGGGGGACACACACCTGACTGTTATTACATTACTACGTAGGATGGGGGGCACACCTGACACTTGTACACATTTACTATGATTGTACTGGTATTTCAGGTACTCCATTTCATTCTGTATTCTTACCTATAATGCTGACTAGAAGCATACCAGTGTACTACAGATCTTAGCTTTGGTTGCCCTACATATTAGTGTCTGACTTCCTACCCTTCATAACGAACATCCCACTGCCTGACCTGCTGTAGTCTATCTGTGTAGGCCTGGGGGGGGGGGTTACCCATAGGCATCATTCAGAGGCCATAGCACAGGCTCTGTTTGGGTTTGTCTACACCTGTCCTGCTTGCTGAGACTGTTGTTGGGTATGTGAACCTCCCGGCTGGCATGTGCGAGTCATATGGACACACGTCACCCAGCACATTTCCTGCAGTGGGTTTTGTCACACTGTGTAGTACTGGCTATTATGGTGACTCCAGTATGTGCTACAGATGTAATGGTGCCACTATGGGTGTCTACTTTCTGCTGCCATAACATTCAGCCACCCAATTCCCTTGCATGCTCACATTCATACCATACATACAGGTAACGACACATTCTACTCCATTTGGCAATTGGTAGGTTGATTGACTTACCTTGTGGGTGTGCCAGGATTGCGGATGGTGCTGGAAGGCTGCCTATGTCGGCTGCACATAGTACACTCCCCTATACATGGTTAAGCACAGGTAGTGTTATGTTTGGCATCCCTTTTACTGTATGTGCAAGTCAGAGAGGGGGTGTCATTCCCTGGGTCCCTACTGTGTCAGTGTATGTGCTATGCGTTGTCTCTTTGCCACAACCTCGGCATACTGAACACGCCTCCATCTGCCTACTGGGGCAGGCTCAGGTTGTTCCTCCTCTGAGTCACTCTGTACCTGTGCAGGCCTTGGCATTGGTGGAGGGGCTGTCTGGCCCTGTCCCTTGCTGTTCCTGCTGCAGCTGTTTCCATAGGATCATATTGTGTAGCATGGCACATACCATAAGAATTTGGTTACATGTAGCTGGTGAGTACTGCAAGGCTCCACAGAATGTGTCCAGACACCAGAACCATGACTTGAGCATCCCAAACGCACTCTATTATAAGTCTGGTCTGTGCGTGTGCCTCATTATGGCATTCTTGTTAAGGTGTGTGTGCATTTCTGATGGGTGTCATCAGCCACCGCTCCAGTGTGTAACCAGCATCCCCCCACTGTAGGGGATATCCCCATTGGCAAATCTCTGGTACAGCTGTGTCAGATGCCAAATGTGGGAATCATAATAGCTTCCAGGGCAGCCAGCACACACATTCATTATAGTGCCCTGGGCATCACAGACAACCTGGCAGTTGATGGAGGGGATGCCCCTGCGGTTGATGTAGGCCCTACCCTGATCACCAGGTGGTGCTTTGATGCATATGTGCATGCAGTCTATAGCACTCACTATCTCAGGGTATTCTATTTGGTGGAAGGGACGCATATTGCTATGCAATACCTCACGGGTGTTGAGGAAATATATGCACTCACCAGCATGTGCTGACATGGCATCCAGGAACTGGTGGAATACTCTGGATGCTGATGCCTGTCAGAACCCCATGATATCCCCAGTTGAGCTTTGGGAGGTACCTGTGGCTAGTATTCCTAGGCCTACACATACCTTGGAATCCACTGTGATGGGTTCCCCTCGGTCAGTTTGGTGTGTCAGGCATGGCCGGCACTGCTCAACAATTTGCTGTAGGAGGTCCGTCCACCCTATAGTGCTCCACTAACTCCAGTTCATGTAGCACCTGGTAGGTTACCCTGGGTCTGTACTCTCTTCTCCGTCTCCTCACTGTGGGTTGATCAGCAGCATTCACATCCTCACCACCCTCAGCCTCTTGCACATGTTGTTATATGTTGCCTGCTGCAGCCCCTCTCATTTTGTAGGTTTGCTTGTTAAAAGTTCCCCACTTGTATACACCAGTGGTGTAGAGTGAGGGGAAAAACCAGAGGGGAAGGTGTTTGCATAGTTTATAGTCGTGTTCTGGGCTGGGCTGGTCTGCTGCCTGTGCAATTGGCTGATTTTGATACATTTCACCTGCCAGCTATGCTAGTTCTCCTTGATTACCTTCCTACTGCTGTTTTCCCTTCCCACTGCCTTCCTGTTTAAGCCCGGGGGCACACCACACAGAGTGCTCAAATGCCAGTGCTATTTCCTGGTTTAACTTTCTTTTTCTTCCTTTAAAACCCAGTGTGCGCCGCACAAACCCACTTAGGCAATGTACAGAGCTCTAGGCAGATTCAGACATACCTCCTAGCTTAGCTGTGCTAAGCTAAGCGCAAACCCGAGCCCATAGGGTTCCAATCCACTTACAGCATGCTTGACACACACCCCCATGATGTCAGCTAACTCCTAGGCTTGCACCAAGCTATTTCTACTCTTACACTATTGGGACCTGACTAGCATGCTGGGGAAACTGGGATTCACTATCATTCCCCTCATTTGCATAGGATTGCCTGTTAATACATAGCTACGTCTCACACTGAGCCTCCCCCTTAGCAACCAATACTCACTGGCCATGTTGTCTTCTGCCTACCATCGACTTGCATGGCAGTATAGTGATTTTAGTTAGAATGCTTAATTTATGTTTATTTTGTTATTTTCCCCCGATACCATTTGCATGCTGCTGCCTATGCTTAAACAGCTGAGATCAGCTAAAAAAAAATAAAAGTCAATTTTTTCATTTTTTTGGCTGTTTGCAATGCCAATGGTCTTATAATTGGCCATTGGCATGCTTCCTAACTGATATGCAGCCTTTATTTGGAGCTGTCACAGCTCCGTTTTGGATTTTGCAGAAATGTACTCTGTTACCCAACAGAGTACATTTCTGCAGATTGCACTAGTCCTGCACGGCCAGTTGCAAGCTTCCTGGATCGCAAATTCACCTCATTTGCATGTATTTCTCCTGCAAATGGGGTGATTTGCATACAGGGGCTTAAGTATGTGCAGGACTAGTGCAGAAGTGCTCATGCACGCCCCTGCAGGCTGTTCCTGGATTGCACGGCAGACATATTGCCTGCTAGAGCTCCTGCACTCAGTGCAAGGCATAGAGAATCTGGGGGAATGTCTTTGTATAACAGCACTTTATAGGTTCCATAGGTAGGTACTAGGCTATTGGCCCTAGGGGATATACAAGCCTAGCCAAAAAGGTACCCTGGCTTTCGCCACCCAAGAAAATTATTTTCCTGTGCCCCTGTCGAGCAGAACTGCAGAAGTGATCCCTGGGGTGATCAGTCTTCTTCTTTAAACTTCTTATGCTGATGTACTGATAATGTATATAGGGCTTACATTCCCACATTTACACAGTACATTAGTGCAGTGCAGGAGCAGCAATAGAGAAAAAAAGAATCTCCAATTTTCATTGCTTTTTATAAAATGTTTTAAAAAAAATCAGAGATTTTACAAGGGATGCTACAAAAATACAAATGGTACTTCAGCAGCTGGACTTTTTTCTATTGGTATTTCAAAATGGGAATGCTGCTTGAGATGTCCAATCAAGATGCTAATTTTTTAATAGTAATGAGCCCTTACTGTAGAATTTTGTTTATCCACTACAGATAAAGTACAATATTTTGCCTGATAAGTTTAAACAACAGGATGAAAGCAAAAGATAGATAAAAAAGGTGAGAATAAAGCAAGACATAAAAGATGGAGCATGAGCAGTAAAATGCCGAACAAAAGAAACAAAGAACTGGGTTGACTGGCAAAATGGACAATTAAAGGGAATGTCTGTGCGGTGGTTGGATTGCTAACGCCTTGGTAATATGTCATACTGTGAACAAGATGGAAGTTTATGATTATTCTACTGTGACAGATGAAAATGTGATGAAGTTCCAGTGTGCTTTATGGACTTGGAAATGGTGCAAAATTTTTTCAAAGAAAGTGTGCTTCAAAAGTGTCAATGCCTCCTTTGCTGAAGTTAAAATGCTGTTGGGAGATGGAGGAGAGGAATGTAGATGTTCAGAGTCATATAAAAGGCTTTAACATAGCAATAACCAACGACTAGGAGTAGCACATTGAAAATGTACCCACGGTTGGTGTGGTTTAATCAAGAGAGTGAAGCCAGAGTGATTAAACAAAGGCACCCATGGGTAAATCTTCAATATATCTGGTTATTGCTATTATACAGTGACATTATTTAAGAAATAAATTACTTACTTTTCTTGGATCTAGAAAGGAGTGTGATGAGCACAGAAACATGAAATGCAAAAAAAATATATAGATTTAGAGCTTCTGCATCGATTCACTACTTTATCTAAGGTGGTTCAGGGAAATGAGACCGGGAAAGTAGGCAGCAGGAAGAAATATAACAGAGGAAGGAATGGGACAGACTGAAATGGAAACAGGATAAAGACTGACTGAAGAAAAGTACAGTTTTGTACCTACCATAAATGTAGATGTTCGAGTGCTAATACAGCTGCAGTCATAACAGATGGGGTTCTCTTGCCGTCAGGCGGGTCCTCGGTCGGCCGAATTCCAAAGTCTAGGTGCGGCGTCGGTTGTCATCGCTTCTTCCCTGACGTCAGTGCGACAGGGGTATAAAAGAACCAGCCGACACCATTTTCTTCAGTTTTTCTTGCTCCAGATGTCAGGTGCCCCCAAAAGGAAGGCAATACATAAAATTATGTAATAATGCAATGCGATATAATCAAAAAACAGTAGTTGCAAGCAAATACATCATAAAAGAATACCCCTAGAGGGAAAGGAGGGAGGGAAACCTGGACTGCAGCTGTATTAGCACTCGAACATCTACATTTATGGTAGGTACAAAACTGTACTATGTTCATCGTGCATACAGCTGCAGTCATAACAGATGGGTAGAATCCCAAAGCTAAGAAAGAGGTGGTAGGCACTAGGTGGAACTAGGAGGAGCCAAAATGCCCTGCAAGTCTGCAGTGGCAAAGCCTGCTCAAGATTTGGAGTATAATGGTAGGTGGTAGTGCTTAGAGAAGGTATGCACAGAACTCCAAGTGGCTGCTTCCAAAATATCCTTGGTAGGTACTCCTCTGAGGAAGGCTGCAGAGGTGGCTGTGGCCCTGGTGGAATGGGTTCTAATGCCTGTAGGTACAGTTTTACCATGAAAAGAATAGCAAAAGCATATGCAGTGGGCTATCCATTTCGAGATTGTCTGTTTGGAAATTGGCTTTCCTAGAACTCCTACCGCATAGGCCACAAAGAGCTGTTCTGATTTTCTGAAAGGCTTTGTTCTGATTTAAAGCTACCCTGGATACCACTTTAGGCATAAAGGACGGGTTGGTTCGTAAGGAAACTCTGTCCTGATGGAAGATGATAAAAGGCTGGACAGCCATGAGAGCCTGTAGTTCTGAAACTCTACGAGCTGAAGTGATAGCCAGAAGGAAAGCTGTTTTCCAGGACAAATATTGCAAATCTGATGAGGCAGCTGGCTCAAAAGGAGGCAAGGTCAGTTTTTCCAGAATGAAATTAAGATCCCAAACAGGTATTGGTTGTTTCCTTGGAGGTCTTAAATTCTTAGCCCCTCTGAGGAACTGTCTTAATAGAGGGTGAGAGAATAAAGGTGGATCAGTGTTGTATTCTGCAGAAATGGCTGAGGCATGGATTTTGATGGAAGAGAATGAAAGTCCACTGCTTAGCAGTTCAGCCAAATATTGTAGTATTTGAGGTAAATTCAGTTTTCCAGGGTTCTGGCCCTTTTTCTCATTCCAGACACAAAAACGTTTCCATTTTGCGGAGTAAGCTTTTCTAGTTGATGGCCTTCTGGCCTCCAAAATGACATCCTGCACCTCCTTGGAGAGTAGAGCCTGCTGTGATGCTAAGGAATCTTCCATGTGGCTAGATTGAGTGTTTTTAGCTGACTGTGAAGAGTTTTGAAGCTGTGCTGAGTCAGAAGAAGAGGCATTAGAGGCAGGGTCCATGGTGGGGAATGTATCAGGCTCCTCAGGAGTGGGTACCAGTGTTGCCTTGGCCAGTCCGGAGCAATGAGGATCATCTTTGGTCTGCCTGCTCTGGTCTTCAATAGGATTTTGGGCAGCAGAGGAAGAGGCGGGAAGGCATAAACTGTCATTGATGTCCAACTGAAAGAGAGAGCGTCCACTCTCCAGGCCTTTGGATGGAAGATCCTTGAGCAGAATTTTGTCAATTAATGATTTTTGTGGGAGACAAAGAGATCTATGTCTGGCCTTCCCCATTCTTGGATTATTTCTGTAAAAACTTTTGGATGCAACTTCCATTCATGTGGATCTGTCATATTCCTGCTTAGGTTGTCTGCCAGCGTGTTTTCCTTGCCTGGCAAGTACTGTGCTTGTAATTCCATTTGTAAGTCCATGGCCATGTTCCAAAGTGACATGGCCAGTCTGCATAGGGGGTAAGAATGTGTTCCTCCCTGCTTGTTTATGTACCACATAACTGTGGTGTTGTCCGTTCTTATCAATAGTTGACCTGGTTGTAGAAGGTCCTTGAAAGCTATAATAGCATTTATTACTGCTAGCATTTCTTTTTGATTGATGTGAAGGTGCTTTTCTTTTTGGGACCATTTGCCCTGAATGCACCGGTCTGTCATGTGCGCCCCCCAGGCGTAGTCCGAGGCATCTCTTGTGATGACTTGATTTGCTTGAGGCTTGCTGAATGGAAGACCTGTGTTTGCTTGACATGCTTGAGCCCACCACAGAAATTCCTTTTGCAGACATGGAATTAGTGGTATTGTTGTTTCCAAACTGTGGCTCTGTTGAGACCATATGTTTTTTAGGTACCACTGTAGTTTTCTCATATGCAGCTTTGCACATGGGATTAGTAAGATGCAAGATGCCATGAATCCCAGAGCCTGCAGGATTTTCCTTGCAGTCAGCCCGGTGCAATTTGCCAGTGTTCTGAAATATTGAATTAGTTGCCCCTGCTTCTCTGGCGCGAGGTAGGCCATCTGGGTGTGTGTGTCCAAATTGGCACCAAGGAAAATTATCTTCCGAGAGGGTATTAGCCTTGATTTCTCTTTGTTGACTGTGTATCCCAGAGAGTTTAATAACATTATTACATAAGCCAGATGTTTCAGAAGAATGTGCTTGCTGTCCGCTTGGATCAGGCAGTCGCCCAAATAAGGGTATATTTGTATCCCTTGAAGTCTGCAGTAGGCAATTACTGATGCCAGGCATTTCGTGAATACTCTGGGTGCAGTAGATAAGCCAAAGGGCAATGCAGAGAATTGATAATGGGTTGAACCTGCAAGAAATCTGAGGTATCTTCTGCAATTTTGTCTGATTGGGACATGCAGGTATGCCTCCTTGAGGTCCAATGTTACCAGTCAAGACTCCTTGCCCAGCATGGGAAGAAGTTGCTGTAGAGTGAGCATCTTGAATTTTGGTACGAGTAGGAATGTGCTTAGGATGGAAAGATCCAAAATAGGTCTCCAGTCTTTTCCCTTCCTTGGCACCAGAAATAGCCTGGAATAAAAACCTTGACCTTGTTCGTGTGTAGGTACCTCTTGAATAGCTTTCATGTTTATAAGATCTGAAATTTGCTTTTGTGCCTCTGCCCTTTGATTGTGTGGCAGGTTTGGCATGCCCTCATTTTGGAAGGGTATGAAAATGGAATTTGTAGCCTCTGTTTATAATGTCCAGGATCCATTTGTCCTTTGTGACAACATGCCAATTTTTTGAAAATAGTGCCAGCTTTCCTCCTAAGGGGGCTGCCATTTGAGACCTGGTTGGCATGCAAAGGGGAAAGTCATTGGGTTTGCTTTCTGAAAGATTGCGAGTTGTCCTCACCACCTCTTTGTGTAGGAGCTTGCCATTGTCTGCCTCTGTGCGAAACTTGTGATTGTCCTCTGCCCCTCGGGCGCCTGTATCTGCCTCTTTGGGGTCTGTCTGTGGCAGGAAAGGACCAGTTTTTGGAAGGCCAATTTCTACTAAAACGTGGGGGTTGAACCTGCAGAAATTCTTTCACAGTTTGCATGGATTTAGCCTTTTCCTCCATTTTCCGTAATACTTCCTCAGCATTTGCCCCAAATAGTACATCCTTTTGAAGAGGGGCGTCTAGTAATTTAGCTTTGACATGATCAGGCAAGGCTTGTTCCTTGAGCCAGGCATGCCTACATATGACTAAGCCTGTAACAGCAGCTCTACATGAGGCCTCTAGAGCTTCAAAACCACATTGTAAGGTATGTTTACCCACTTGTTCTGCACTATGCATCAAATCCTGCAACTCCTTCAAGTCTGGTTGTTCAGGTTGTGACATTTTACTTTTCAATTGAGATAACAGAAACTGTTGGTATTTTAGCATATGAAACTGACAGTTTAAGGCCCTCATGGATAAGGTAGCCGAGGTATATACCTTTTTTCCCCACCTTTCTAAGGATCTGGAATCTCTCGGAAGGCAATGGATTTTGGCAATGGAGGCCTTAACTCCCTTGGGCCCCTGTGAGATGGTTTCTAGGTCAGCAGCATGGCTTTTGTATAGAAACTGGTGTGAGTCAGGAACCCTGTAATACCTGTCAGGCTTAACAGGAGCTGGAGGTAGAGAGTCCGGGTTAAGGCAGGCCTCCGAGTAAACATCATCTAGGATGTCCAAGACAGGAGGTATAGCCAGAGGTCTGTGCTGGGGTAACAAAAGAAATTCCCTGAGCCTTTTCTTGGAATCTGAATAATCCTGGCCTTCCCAGTGGAAGTGTTCCCTTAAGGTATACAAAGTTTCCCCAAATGAGTAATCCTCAGGGGGGGGGGGGATACAAAAGGAATAGACTCCTCTGCATCAGAGTCTTCAAAAGGGGAGTAAGACTGTTCCTGATCATCAGAGTGTTCTGAAATAATGAAGCCCTGATCAGAGGAGGGGGAATCTTCCTCCACTCTGGACCTTTTGTCCGGAGGTGGCTGAGAACCTCTGATTAGAGTAATTAAATCCTCAGCCATTTTAAGCATCTGTTTCTTAGGCACGGGGCCTGGAGATGGGCCCTGTGTAGCTGGTCTCTTAGGGTGCATGGTTGTTTTAGACTTGGTGAAAGCCTTGATGGAGAAAGAAGAGGAAGGTCTGAAGACACCTTGAGTGGAGGTGGACCTGTCCACATTCTGTGTTTCAACGCCAAGAGTGGCTTCAGTATCCGTAGTCGGGGTGTGGGCCGAGGAGCCTGCGACCTCGGGTACAGGAGACACAGCCAAAGATGTGTCATCGGTAATCAGGGGCTGCGTAGGCGCCTCGCTGAGAACCGGACCACGTGTAGTCGGCTTTGGCGTGGTGTCGGTAGAGGTCGCGGACCTCGAGTGTCGGTCCTTGTCTTTGCGTTTTTTAGACAAAACCGGAGTCGGAGTATCCGACGACATAGTATAGTTAAATGCTTTCCCAAAAAAATGCTGGGTGAACTCCACCCGACGCTTAATAGTGCATTTGTTGAATGTAGCACAAAAGCTACAGACCGAGACGTCGTGGTCTGGGCCTAAGCAAGGAATACAGAGGGAATGGAAATCCTTATGCGGTATTTGCTTCCCACAAGAAATACGTCTGACATCGGTCTGAGGCAAGAAAAGTTTCCCCAATGGGGTACTTAGCTTTTAAGAAAACTTCGGTTTCCAAATTTTCGTAATCTCAGGAGCTGGCCGACCGGCACTTGTGAACTGCTTCTGCTTCGGGCACCACGCGGCAAGAAAGACTGAAGAAAATGGCGTCGGCTGGTTCTTTTATACCCCTGTCGAACTGACGTCAGGGAAGAAGCGACAACAACCGACGCGGACCTACACTTTGGAATTCGGCCAACCGAGGACCCGCCTGATGGCAGGAGAACCCCATATGTTATGACTGCAGCTGTATGCACGATGAACATCAAGGAATAAGTAACTGGAACAGATGTTGGGAAAACATGAACTGGAAGATCACATTCAAGAAAAGAGAGGAAATGGAGAAAATGTGGAAGGGAAAAGAAATGGAGTGGCTGATGCAAAACAGAGACAGAAAAATTATGGAAGTTGGGAAGGAACATGTAAGAGGCTGAGAGAAAAGCAGAAGGCAGGAAGATAACAAGGGAGAGATGGGAAGGTTGAAACAGGAAGGGAAAGCAAAGAAACATTGTAAAGAGTAAATAAGAATGGAAGATGGGAATGGATTTTTCCCATGGTTAATTGGATATGGAGTAGCTCAAGCATGTTATATTATTTTCCAGGCTTGAAGTGTGCTTATCCTTTATGTAGACAGATACACCTCTGCCTTTTGCTCTTTCATGTTCAGTGGGTGGTTAGAATGCATGAAAGGCATTACAGCCATGCACTGCCAGAGTCCTTTCCATGGCTTTGAACCATGTTTCAGTAACTGCACAGATGTCAGCATTCTCCAGAGTAAGGACAGCTTCTAGAGAGTGGAGTTTCTTCTTGAGACTCCTAGCACTGAGCAGTAACATCTTTATCTTGACCTGAGTAGCTTTTGTTATGTCGGAAGGTTTGTCTGTTTGGCAATGCCTAAACAAGACACTGTAGGGGTGGATAATTTTATTTTTTTTATTTTTATTTTTATTTTATTTTACATTTGGTGACCGGGCTAGTCTAGCTGGACAAATATCCGTTTTCAGTAGAGGCCCGGGGAGAAAAGCTCCAATTACAGGAAATAAAACAATCATTAACAATAAAACATAATAAGCATAATACAATAAGTACAAAGGTGGACATTTGTATGAATTTAGAGAAAACACAAAAAACCAAAAAAAAGAGCAGAACCACAATCTTTCCGAAAAATAGTTGGTTAACAATAGAATTACAAGGTAAGCAACATTCTGCAGTTACATACTAAATAACATTCAAGATGTGCTAGAGAAAAAGAGAAAAAAAAATGTTAGAGACAATCTCAAAGATAAATCTGTCTACAGTAAAAATAAGGTTTATAGTGGGAAAGTTGGGAAAAGGGGGGAAGTTGGGAGTAGTGGAGGAGTAATTTCAGTCAGGATTAGTACAAGGACATAGCCTTTGAGTTTTAAGATGTTGTTTGATATGTCTTTTGAAAAGGGATGTAGAGTCTAGGTTTGCTATTTCCTGAGGTAGTTGATTCCAGATTTTCCCGACAGCATTTGAAAATAATGAGTCACCAGCTTTATTCTTTGATTTGGTTAAGGCTACAAGGAGTTTATTAGCTGAGCGTAGTGTGGCTAGGTTTTTATAGGGTGAAATCAGTTTTGTAAGGTTAGGGGTAGCATCCGGGTAGTAAAGGGTCTTATGAATGATAATTAATTGTTGATAGAGTAAGTGGTTGTAGAGTTCTAACCAATCTAGTTGCTTGAGGTTAATGCAATGGTGGGTTCTAAAAGGGGTAGCAGTAATAAATCTAGTAATACTATTGTAGCAGGTAGAAAGTTTGGTGATGTTGTTTTTAGACAAGTTTGTATATATATAGCAGAGGCATAGAAAAGGGTGGAGATCAGGTGGCTCTGGGCCACAGTTTTTCTAGCAGATGGGGTAAGAAAGGGTTTAATTCTGTAGAGAGTACCTATTTTTTTGTTAACTAATTTAATGGTGTTGTTAATGTGGTCATCAAAATTAAGATGATTGTCAATAGTTACACCTAATAGGCGAGTGGTCATATCCGGGCTAATACAGGTAGCATTGTTAGAGGAGATAGTGAAGAAAGGTGTTGGTGATTTGTGTGTAGGTGTAAAGAGAAGAAGTTTTGTTTTTTTGGGATTAAGAAGGAGGGAGAGTTCCATAAAACATTTTTCAACATTATGGAAGACTGTTTGGGTGAGGGACTGGAGGGAGGAAACATTATTGGCAGCACAAATAAGAGTAGAATCATCAGCATATTGAATAATGTTTTGACTAATATCCAAAAGCCTATAGGTGAAGACCATCCCTGGCAAAGCAGAGTGGCCTGTCAACTATGTCCTCCCAGGCTGACAAGTATTGGACCCCTTTGGAACCCCTTTGTAATGATGCCAGTAGCAAAGCCAATTGTTAAAGCTGACCACTTTCTCTGCTGGTATTGTGACAGCATCCTTGGAGACGGTAAAATCCTGCTCAATGCTCAGTGCTAGGCTAAGAACTGCCTGTGACATATTCAGAAAACTCAATCACGTCTCTCTTCATACAATCTGAAAAGATACGTCTCAGGTCATTCATGCCCACACAGATTATGACTATGAGTCACACTGGTCCTTAGGGGTAAGAGACCTAAGTCTGGAGTATCCTGGCCCCTGACAGACAACTAACTGTAACCCGCCTGGTATAAGGGACAACAGTGTACCTCATAAAGTACAGTTTTGTACCTACCATAAATGTAGATGTTCGAGTGCTAATACAGCTGCAGTCATAACAGATGGGTTATCCTGCCGTCAGGCGGGTCCTCGGTCAGCCGAATTCCAAAGTCTAGGTCCGGCGTCAGATGTCGTCGCTTCTTCCCTGACATCAGTGCGGCAGGGGTATAAAAGAACCAGCCGATGCCATTTTCTTCAGTTTTTCTTGCCCCAGATGTCAGGTGCCCCCAGAAGGAAGGCAAAACATAAATTTATGTAATAATGCAATGCAATATAATCAAAAAACAGTAGTTGCAAGCAAATACACCATAAAAGAATACCCCAATCAGGTTGTATGAGGAGGTGTTAGCCATTAGGCCTGTCCCAAGAGGGGGAAGGAGGGAGGGGAAACCTGGACTGCAGCTGTATTAGCACTCGAACATCTACATTTATGGTAGGTACAAAACTGTACTACGTTCATCGTGCATACAGCTGCAGTCATAACAGATGGGTAGAACCCCAAAGCTAAAAAAGGGGTGGTGGGCACTAAGTGGAACTAGGAGGAGCAAGGATGCCCTGCAAGACTGCAGTGGCAAAGCCCGCTCTAGATTTGGAGTATAATGGTAGGTGATAGTGCTTGCAGAAAGTATGTACAGAACTCCAAGTTGCTGCTTCCAAAATATCTTTGGTAGGAACCCCGCTGAGGAAAGCTGCAGAGATAGCTGTGGCCCTTGTGGAGTGAGATCTGATGCCTGTACGTACAGTTTTACCATGAAAAGAGTAACAAAAGCGTATGCAGAGGGCTATCCATTTTGAGATTGTCTGTTTGGAATTAGGCTTCCCTTGAGCACCTGTAGCATAGGACACAAAGAGTTGCTCTGATTTTCTGAATGGCTTTGTTCTGTCCAAATAATAACGAAGCTGTCTGTGAATGTCCAAGGAATGTAGTAGTCTCTCCCCTTTGTTTTGTGGATTAGGATAAAAGGTAGGTAAGTGGATAGCCAGATTCAAGGCTACCCTGGATACTACCTTTGGCATAAAGGAAGGGTTGGTTCGTAAGGAAACTCTGTCCTGATGGAAAATGATGAAAGGCTGCATAGCCATGAGGGCTTGTAGTTCCGAAACCCTGCGTGCTGAGGTGATAGTCAGAAGGAAGGCTGTTTTCCATGACAAATATTGCAGTTCTGTTGAAGCAGCTGGCTGAAATGGAGACAGGGTCAGTTTTTCTAGAATGAAATTGAGGTCCCAAGCAGGTACTGGTTGCTTCCTTGGGGGTTTTATATTCTTAGCCCCTCTGAGGAACTGTCTTAAGAGAGGGTGAGAGAATAAAGGAGGATCAGTGTTGTATTGAGCAGAAATGGCTGAGGCATGGATTTTAATGGAGGAGAATGAAAGTCCACTGCTTAGCATCTCATCTAGGTACTGTAATATTTGAGGTAAATTCAGTATTCCAGGATTTTGACCCTTTTTCTGATTCCAGGCACAAAACCGTTTCCATTTTGCGGAGTAGGCTTTTCTAGTAGAGTTTTGAAGTTGTGCTGAGTCAATAGAAGAGGCATTAGAGGCAGGATCCATGGTGGGGAATGCGTCAGGCTCCTCAGGAGTGGGTACTAGTGTTGTCTTGGCCAGTCTGGAGGAATGAGAATCATCTTTGGTCTGTCTGCTCTGGCTTTTAATAGAACTTTGGGCAGCAGAGGAAGAGGTGGAAAGGCATAAACTGTCATTGTTGTCCAACTGAAAGAGAGTGCGTCCACTTTCCAGGCCTGTGGATGAAAGGTCCTTGAGCAGAATTTTGTCAATTGGTAATTTCTGTGGGTAGCAAAGATATCTATGAATGGTCTTCCGCATGCTTGAATTATCTTTGTAAAAACTTGAGGATGCAACTTCCATTCGTGTGGATCTGTCATATTTCTGCTTAGGTTGTCTGCCAGCGTGTTTTCCTTGCCTGGCAGAAATTGTGCTTGAAGTTGGATTTGTAATTCCAGAGCCATGTTCCAAAGAGACATGGCTAGCCTGCACAGGGGATATGAATGGGTTCCTCCCTGTTTGTTTATGTACCACATCACTGTGGTGTTGTCTGTCCTTATCAACAACTGGCCTGGATGCAGTAGGTCTTTGAAATCCATAATAGCATTTATTACTGCTAGCATTTCCTTTTGATTGATGTGTAGGTGCTTTTCTTTTGGGACCATTTGCCCTGAATGCACCGATCTGTCATGTCGCCCAGGCGTAGTCCGAGGCGTCTGTTGTGATGATTTGATTTGCTTGAGGCAAGCAGAATGGGAGACCTATGTTTCTTTGGCATGCTTGAGCCCACCACAGAAATTCCTTTTGAAGGCATGGAATCAGTGGTATAATTGTTTCCAAACTGTGGCTGTGTTGAGACCATAAGTTTTTTAGTTACCATTGAAGTTTCCTCATATGCAGCTTTGCACATGGGATTAGCAGGATGCAAGATGCCATGAATCCCAGAGTCTGCAGGATTTCCCTTGCAGTCAGCCTGGTGAAGGTTGCCAGTTTTCTGAAGTATTTAGTTAGTTGCCCTTGTTTCTCTGGCATGAGGTAGGCCATCTGGGTGATTGTATTCAAGCTGGCACCCAGGAAAATTATTGTTTGAGAGGGTATTAGTCTTGATTTCTTTTTGTTGACTGTGTATCCCGGAGAGTTCAACAACTTTATTACAAACGCCAGGTGTTTCAGAAGTATGTGTTTGCTGTCCGCTTGGATCAGGCAGTCATCCAAATATGGGAATATTTGTATCCCTTGAAGTCTGCAGAAGGCAATTACTGATGCCAGGCATTTCATGAACACTCTGGGCGCAGTAGATAAGCCAAAGGGCAATGCAGAGGATTGATAATGGGTTGAACCTGCAAGAAATCTGAGGTATCTTCTACAATCTTGTCTGATAGGGACATGCTGGTATGCCTCCTTGAGGTCCAATGTTACCAGCCAAGACTCCTTGCCCAGCATGGGAAGAAGCTGCTGTAATGTGAGCATCTTGAATTTTGGTATGAGTAAATATGTGTTTAGAATGGATAGGTCCAAAATAGGTCTCCAATCTTTGCCCTTCCTTGGTACCAGGAATAGTCTGGAATAAAAACCTTGACCCTGTTCTTGTGCAGGTACCTCTTGAATAGCTTTCATGTCCATGAGATCTGAAATTTGTTTTTGTGCCTCTGCCCTTTGATTGTGTGGCAGGTTTGGCATGCCTCTCATTTTTGGAAGGGTGTGAAAGTGGAATCTGTAGCCTCTGTCTATAATGTCCAGGATCCATTTGTCTTTTGTGACAATATGCCAATTTTTCGAAAATAATGCCAGTTTTCCACCTAATGGTGCTGCCATTAGAGCTTTGCTTGGCATGCAAAGGGGAAAGTCATTGGTTCTGCTTTCTGAATGGCTGTGAACTATCCTCACCACCTCTTGGTGTAGGTGCTTGCCATTGTCTGCCTCTAAATGATCCTTGAGATTGCCCTCTACCCCTCGGGCGCCTGTATCTACCTCTTTGAGGTCTGTCCGTGGCTGGAAAGGACCAATTTTTTGAAGGCCAATTTCTACTGAAACGTGGAGGTTGTACCTGTAGGAAATCTTTCATTGTTTGCATTGATTTTGCCTTTTCCTCCATTTTCTTTAATACCTCCTCAGCTTTAACACCAAACAATACATCTTTTTGAAGAGGTGCATCTAGTAATTTAGCTTTGGCATGATCTGGTAAGGTTTGCTCTTTGAGCCAAGCATGTCTACGTATGACTGATCTTGTAACAGCAGCTCTACATGAGGCCTCTAAAGCATCAAAACCACATTGCAAGGTATGTTTACCCACTCGTTCTGCACTATGCAACAAATCCTGCAACTCCTTCAAGTCTGGTTGTTCAGGTTGTGACATTTTGCTTTCCAACTGAAATAACAAAAACTGTTGATACTTTAACATATGGAACTGACAGTTTAATGCCCTCATGGTTAAAGTGGCCAAGGTGTATACCTTTTCCCCCCACCTTTCTAAAGCTCTGGAATCTCTCTCTGAAGGTAATGGATTTTTGGCAGTGGAGGCCTTAATTCCCTTGGGACCCTGTGAAATAGTTTCTGAGTCAGCCGTATGGCTTTTGTATAGGAATTGGTGTGAATCAGGAACCCGGTAATAGCCGTCAGGCTTGACTGGAGCTGGAGGTAAAGAATCTGGGTTAAGGCTAGCCTCTGAATACACATCATCTAGTATGTCTAAGACAGGAGGGATAGCCAAAGGCCTGTGCTGAGGGAGCACGAGGAAATACCTGAGCCTTTTCTTGGAGTCTGAGTAATCTTGGCCTTCCCAGTGGAAGTGTTCCCTCAAGGTATGTAAGGTTTCCCCAAAAGAATAGTCCTCAGGGGGGGAGACAGAGGGAATGGGCTCCTCTGCATCAGAATCTTCAAAAGGGGAGTATGAATGTTCCTGGTCTTCAGAATGTTCTGAAGTAATGGAGGCCTGGTCCGAGGAAGGGTATTCTTCCTCCACTCTGGGCCTTTTGTCCGAGGGGGGTTGAGAACCCCTGATAAGAGTAATCAAATCCTCAGCCATTTTGAGCATCTGTTTTTTAGGCATGGGGCCTTGAGAGGGGCCCTGTGGAGCTTGTCTTTTAGTATGCATGGCTGCTTTAGATTTAGTGAAAGCCTTAATGGAAAAAGAAGAAGAAGGCCTGAAGACACCTTGAGAGGTGGCAGGCCTGTTTAAACTCTGAGTTTCCCCGCCAAGAGTGGCGTCGGTATCTGTAATCGGGGTGTGGGCAGAGGAGCCTGCGACCTCGGGCACAGAAGACACCGGTAAGGAAGTGTCATCGGTAGTCAGGGGCTGCGTAGGTGCCTTGCTGAGAACCGGAGCACCTGTAGTCGGCTTTAGCGTGGTGTCAGTAGAAGTCGCAGACCTCGTATGTCGGTCCTTATCTTTGCGTCTTTTACTCAAAACTGGAGTCGGAGTATCCGACGACATAATGTAATTAAACTTTTTGCCAAAATGGTGTTGGGCGAACTCCGCCCGACGCTTAATAGTGCGTCTGTTGAATGTAGCACAAAAACGACAGGCCGAGACGTCATGGTCTGGGCCTAAGCAAGGAATGCAGAGGGAATGGAAATCCTTATGCAGTATTTGCTTCCCACATGAAATGTAATTATTAACTTTGTCTGACATCGGTCTGAGGCAAGAAAAGTTTCCCCAATGGGGTACTTGGCTTTCAAGAAGACTTCGGTTGAAGAATATTCGTAATCTCAGGAGCTAGCCGACCGGCACTTGCGAACTGCTTCTGCTTCGGGCACCGCGCGGCAAGAAAGACTGAAGAAAATGGCGTCGGCTGGTTCTTTTATACCCCTGCCACACTGACGTCAGGGAAGAAGCGATGACATCCGACTCCAGACCTAGACTTTGGAATTCGGCCGACCGAGGACCCGCCTGACGGCAGGATAACCCATCTGTTATGACTGCAGCTGTATGCACGATGAACATTGGAGTCTCCTATAACCAGAATACTGGATTGTAGAGTGTTTTTCCTTATAGGCTTGGTTGTTGAGACACAATGAGATGTGGTTTTATGTGTTGTGATGGGAATTGCCTTGTTTGTGTGCATGTGGAGTTTCTGAGGACTGCACCTGAAAGGCCTTTGAGGTTTTGTAAGTTACGTGTGAGCACGTCTGCATATGTGGGTCTATATGTGTGGTCATTTACGGGTGCGGTGTGTGATGTGTGAAAGTCACTGACAACCTGTTTGTTGCTTTTTTTGTCTGTATTTGACGGTCTAGCCTCCAGTGTCAATGTGTTTCTACATATCTCACATACTGTATTAGTCTGTTTGAGAATTAAGTGGTTGTCAGCGCACATAAGGCAATTGTTACAATGCCTCAGGATGCCCATGTCCACCAAGCTGGATGCAGACTTGGCAGGAAAGTGCCCATCCATGGTTGCAGGTCCTAATGTGTACTTGAAATGACAGGAGTAGAAGGTGTTTGTAACCTGATGAGGGAAGTGTGCTTACTTGGTGTAATCTGCAGCTAACCTAACCAGTGATACTTTCCAGCACCAAAGCAGATGCTCTCTTAGGAGTAATAGTTCTGGGTGTTATAATAAGGTAAAGTAGACCAAAATAGTCCTAACTAAACAAGGAAATGCTGCTCACCGTGTGGGATGGAGGTAGTTCCTAGGTGTTTTTTATAGGGAAATTTCAACTCCTGGTGATTGCGCGTGTACAAGGCACCAATAATCAACACTGCATGAAGAGCAGCTTTGTGCAAATGCAAGGCTTATATACGGAAAAAAAAAAGCTAATTTTTACACTAAGAGGAATGAAGGTCAGCAGAACTAAGACAGAATATGTGTGTGTGAATGAGAGGGAGAATAGAGGAATGGTGAGGATGCAAGGAGTAGAAGTGGCGAAGGTGGCCGAGTTTAAATACTTGGGGTCAATAGTTCAGAGTAACGGTGAGTGTGGAAGAGAGGTGAAGAAGAGAGTACAGGCAGGATGGAGTGGGTGGAGAAGAGTGTCAGGAGTAATTTGTGACAGACAAGTACCTGCAAGAGTGAAATGGAAGGTCTACAAGAGGGTAGTGAGACCAGCTATGTTATATGGGCTGGAGACAGTGGCATTGACAAAAAGGCAGGAGTTTGAGCTGGATGTGGCAGAGTTAAAGATGTTAAGATTAGCACTGGGTGTAACAAGGGTGGACAGGATTAGGAATAAGTATATTAGAGGGTCAGTCCAGGTTGGAAGGTTTGGAGACAAAGCCAGAGAGGCAAGATTACGTTGGTTTGGGCATGTGCTGAGGAGGGATGCTGAGTATATTGGAAAAAAGATGCTAAGGATGAAGCTACCAGGTAACAGGAAAAGAGGAAGGCCTAAGATAAGGTTTATGGATGTGGTGAGAGAGGACATGCAGGTGGTTGGTGTGACAGAGCAAGATGCAGAGGACAGGAAGAAATGGAAACAGGTGATCTGCTGTGGCGACCCCTAATGGGAACAGCCGAAAGAAGATGATGATGACACTATGTCCTAAGGCCAACCCAATAAGGAAACAATGAGCTTTCCACCAACAATTCAAGGATTACATCATCATCATCTTATACAATGCATAGAGGTAGGTACTTGCTGCATACTTGAATATCACGTAAATGTCCATTGCCGGATTAAATACACTGAACACAAGTTAGCTTTCACGGTTAACTGCACAATGGCTGGGAAACCTTTTGCTACATTAAAAATAATCAGCACAGTAAAAAAAAAAGGTGGTCAGACAGAAATTTAGCTGATTCTACTGATGAAGGGGTAAACCGCTAGACAAGAAATGTAAGAGATCCTAGGTTTGGGTACCCCAACACTCAGGTCAAGCCAGCATCAGGGTTAAGTGTTCACTAAGATGAGATGCAAGAAACTATACTACAGGGGAAATACAGCATTTGCCCCATAGGCAGTCAGCAAGGAACTGCTCCAGGCATAGTGATGGAATGTTAACTCTGGAGCTCAGACCCTGTTTATTCGCTAAGTAAATAATGTAAAATATCTCCTAGACTTGGCAGTTTGGTGCTGGTGGTTACTTAAACTCAAACTGAAAACCGCCTGCAGTAGAAAATATGAATTCATTCTCCAAGAACCTGCTATTATTCCAATATCAGAAAGAGAAATCTCAATGTACAACAAAATGCAAGATTTCAAATTTACCTTTTCCAGTGGGCATCAAACTTGAATAATTCATTCACATTTTCACAATGTTTTGCTAGTCTGAAAATGGTTAATAACAATAGTCAAATTATGTTGCTTATCAGTTACTCAAAGCAACATTATGCAAATTACGGAATACACTACATGGAAAAATAAGATTAGAAGTACTTAGAGAGATGGATCCTGCAGGCAGACCGGCAACAGCTGATTTTTGCTTCCCTGCTCCGTAAGGATGAAACACATAGAGTGAGAAGTCAGACATGCAAGCTGTAAAACTCAGTCCAGAGGAACTGCTAACAGAGCTGGTTAGATCAGACTGGCTACTGTTGTGTCGGGTTCTTCCAAGTGGACTACCAAGTCCAGCTGATGAACCTATGGGAACAAAACACAGTTTTTAGACAAAATGAAATGCACATATTCTCAAGCTGAGTGAATACTGAGACAAAGAAAAGAGAAACTTACTATCAATATATTTGCTGCAGTTGCAAAACAGAATTAGACTCAAAAATATTAACATCCATCTGAAATTGCAGTATGTTGCATTTGCCTTAATATGTTAAGAGTTTGCATTGTTCCACACACACTGCTTTGTTGTGAGGGTGTGGTGGGACTTGACAGGAGTACTAGTAAAAGATGCATTTCTTGTATACAGGACAGGAGTACTAGTAAAAGATGCGTTTCTTGTATACAGGTGTGTGTGTGTGTGTGTGTGTGTGTGTGTGTGTGTGTGTGTGTGTGTGTGTGTGTGTGTGTGTGTGTGTGTGTGTGTGTGTGTGTGCATGTGTATGTAACCTCAAAGAAGAAAATACAGAGATCAGGACATCGAAAGGAGAAAGGGGGCATTGCCTCCCTCTAAAAATAATTTTCAACTGTATTACAATGTTCTAAAATGATATTTTAAAAGGTGACTTTATAGTGTTTAGATATTAAATTTGTAATGTTTTACATCTCATTTAAGGGAGATTCTACATATCACACTAGAACCATCTGAAACACTATACAGATAATGTACAATTATGAACACAATCATTAAGAGTTGTGTGACATGCTCACCTTAAAAAAAGATTTCTTGAGCCCCAATTAGTAGTAGGAAAATTATAGTTATGTACTCACCATAACTCTGCATCTGTGTTGCCTGTTTTTGTCCTTCCTCAAGTGATGGGTTTCGAGGGTGGCATCGGATCTGTCCTTGGCCACTCTAATAGACTTGGTCCATAGCTCAAGCTCCTCCCCTTACCCATAGTCCCCACTCCTCCTGTGCTACGTCAGATCAAGTTTGCACTCTATTCAGGTTCATAGGTTCATAGGTTCATAGGTTCATACTAGGCTATCTGCCCGAGGGCATTTACAAGCCTAGCCCATCGTTTTGTGGCTTACGCCACCCCTTTAGTACGGGGAACTAAACCCATTATTTTGCTGTGCCTCTGTCGAGCAATGACACTGAGGTGATCCCTGGGGTATATCTGCGATCTCCCATCCATTGGTCAAGATTTCTCTTGAACAAGGCCAGCGAGGTGCTCTGCCTCACATGTACCGGGATTTTGTTCCACAGCATAGGAGTCTTTGGGTGATGAATCTATCCCTCCAGCACGTCCTATTAATAGTCGTGTCAAGGTTTAAGTCTCCGCCCTTGTGGTTCTGATGGATCTGGATTTTTTGAGGTGAAGCATATTCATCAAATCTGGGTTAGACATGGCCTTGTATGTTAGGCAAAGGTCACCTCTGAGCAAGCGATGCGACTGAGTAGAGCTGGAGTTCTTTCAGTCGGGCAGCATAGGACAGATTTTGAGACCCTTTATCCTTTTGGTGAGGAACTTTTGTGGCCTCTCCAGCTGCTGCAAGTGTCGGGTCAGATACATTCGAATGGGGCATTGTACTCAATCATTGGTCTGATGAGTGATGAGTAAAGGGAGACTATGACCTCCCTTGATCTAGATGAGAAACCCTTCATGATAAGGTGGGCAATGTAGAAGGTCTTCCTAACTACTTTAGCTACATGGGTGTCGAATGACAGACTACTATCAACCTGGGTCCCCAGGTCCCTGATAACTACTTCTGCGCTCAGTGTATTGCCACCTATTTGGTAGCTAGGGGTAACCTTGTTTTTCCAAGGGTATGACTATGCATTTTTGGCATTTAACTTTAGGCCGTGGCTCTGGCACCAGTTATCTGTTTCTGTGAGACCCTTCTGAAGGATATCTGTGTCAGATGTGTTTTCTACTATGGCCCAGTTTGCAGTCATCTGCAAACTTGGTCAGCCATAACCCTCCTGTGTTTGCTTGTACTTGAGAAGTAGATGCCAAACAAGAGTGGGCCCAGGACTGAGCCCTGTGGGACACCACTTGTGACAGGCTTTGAGTCTGACATGGCGCCAGCAACTCTGACCCTGTGGGTTCTGTCACTCAGCCAGTTTGCAACCCATCTTGTGATGTATGGGTTGACATTTAAGCTGATGAGTTTTTCAATGATACCCGAGTGGGGTATTGTATCGAAGGCCTTAGCCAGATCGAGGTAGGCTGTATGGACTGCCTTTCCCTCATCAATGGCTTTGGTGACTGTTTCGAAAAAGTCAACCAAATTTAAAAGGCATGATCTGCCTTTGACAAAGCCAAACTGGGTCGGATCCAAAGTCTGCAAATTCCCTATGTCTTTATTTATGAGGTCCATTATGATTCTCTCCATGGCTTTGCAGATAAGGCTTGTCAAACTAATGGGCGGTAATTTCCAGGGTCGGTGGAGGCACCGCCTTTGTGAAGTGGTACCACAGTTGCAGTGCGCCACTCCTGGAGTGCGTATCCAGAGGTAAGACTTTGATTAAACAGCTGTCCTAGCTGTGGGTTTAATTCCTCATTGAGTTCATGGAGCACACAGCCGGGGACACCATCAGGTCCCATGGATGCTGTATTTTTTGCTTTGGAGAGAGCAGTTTTCACTTGGACGTTGGAGATGTTTGGGGGCTGCAATCGTTTGGTATAGATATCCCTCCTTTTGGGGAGGGGAGAAGTTTGCACTGAACCTGTCAGCCAGTATGTTGGCAATGTCTGTAGGATCAGTAATCTTCACATCATTTTGAACTAGCTCTGAGCATATCTGGGAGTTTCCTCCCAGGTTTCTAACATAGCTAAAGAAGGCCTTATGATTGTCTTTTGAGTCTTTAGCTATTTTTCTCTCGAAATTTGCTTTGGAAGATTTTATGAGAGCTCTTAGTTTTTACTTATAGTGATCAAGGGTGTCTTACCTTTTAAGGATTTTGCTCTATCTTGTAGTAGCTTCCTCCTTTTGTTGTAGAGTTTGTTTATGGCTGGGGTCCACCAGACTGGACGCTTGCCTTTGGTACAAAGAGTCTTTGTTTTGTTTGGGATTGCCTTATCCATGCAGTCCTGTAGGTGCTGGTAGAAGGCATTTGTAAGTGATTCAGCGGCTTGAGTACTGTTTTCCCGGCTCGGGGCCTTAAAGGAGGCCACACTAGTCTTTAGAAGTGTGAAGTCGGCTTTTGAGAAGTTCTTTACTGTGGTCTTTTTTATTTCAGGTGGGGGTGGGATGAGGACCTCCAGCGAGATTAGTTTGTGGTCTGATCTCACCAGTGAGGGGTACACCTCGGTGTTGAACATTGTGCTCCCATGTTCGTGATGATGAGATCAAGTATGTTGTCTCCTCTTGTGGGGATGGTGACTAGTTGTTCCATGGCATTTGAATTTATGAATTCCAGGAACTTTTGGGCTAGGGTGTTTGGGCTTGAGTAGTGTTCCCAGTCTATATTAGGGTAATTGAAGTCACCTAGTATGATGGTGTTTGGTGATACATTTATCCCATCTAGTGTTTTCAGGAAGGCCATATGAGGTTCCTGAGTTTGTGAGGGTGGCCTGTAACATGCTACAATTTGCAGAGCAGTCTTGCCTATGGTTAATTGCACCTGGATGGTCTCCGATGCATCGTGCGTTGCCACCAGTCTTGAGGTGTGGGTGTCCTTGATGAATATGGATACCCCTCCTCCTTTCTTGGTATTGTCCGGATTTTGGGGCCGGAGCATGATATGAGGTAAAACCTGATAGCGCTGGGGTGCTCTCGGGAGCCTTGAACCAGGTTTCTGTCACAGCACAGACATCGATGTTCTCCATACTGAGAAGGGCCTCGAGTGCGTGCATTTTGAGATTTAGACTTCTGGCATTGAGCAGCATTACCCTTAGTTTTTTTCCTTTTTTGTGTTCTAGGGTGGTAGGTTTAGAATTTGAGCCTTGCCTAAAAAAGGCACTATGGGGGTGGCAAGAGCCTTTGCCAATATCCGGAATCCCAGGGGTGACAGGTGCAAGCCGTCCCTTGCGAAGCAGCGTGGCTTGTCCAAAATTGTAAAACTATCAGTCACTAAATTTCTGAGACAAAAAGAGCAAGGTATTACTACAGAGTAGCAATGCTGAAGAAAACAGGGAAGAGAGTTTCTGGAGCCCACACAGCAAGACCATTAAGGAACATCCCTCAGGGTATATTAAGAGACGAGCAAAAGGAAGGGAGACTGGAGGGGGGAGTTGAGGAAGGACAAAAAAAAAAGACAACACAGATGCAAAGTTATGGTGAGCACATAACTACAACAATAATGCTGCCTTTTTCATCTATTCCTCAACTGATGGGACAGAGTCCTCAACTACAGTAGTCGTGGGTGGTCCACAAGGAAGGATATTCCAGAGGATAATGAAGCCAAAAGCTGCTCTGTTCCTAGATAAAATGTCTAACTTGTAATGAAATACAAAGGTATGAGCATTGGACCATGTAAGGAGCTTCACAAATGACATCTGTGGAAACTATGAAGCAGAAAGCAGAAGATGCAGCCACAGCCCTGGTAGAATGAGCTCTATGTCGTTTAGGTAATGATAGTCCTTTAGTTTTGTAAACAAATACGATGTAATCAGTGAGCCATCTGGCTAAGGTTATTTTTGACACTGAATTTTCCCAATTTAGCTTTGAAAAAGGAGACAAAACAGCTGCTCAGATTTCCTTTGATTGTTACTTTTATGAATGTAAAATCTGAGTTGCCAATGCACATCCAAGAAATGGAGTGTGTACTCACCTTTGTTAGAAAAAAAATGGTAGATTAATAGTCTGGTCACGGACAGCTTCTGACACCACTTTAGGCAGAAAGGAAGAATTAGTGAGGAGGGATGCTCTATCCTTATGAAAGATTAGATAAGGTGACTGGGAAGAAAGTGCATGGAGCTCTGATAACAGTCTAGCCAATGTAATGGTAACTAAGAAAAATGTTTTCCAGAATAAATTATTTAATTCTACTCTGGCTGTAGGCTTGAGTCAGGGCTTGAAAGATAGGTGTAATGGCCCAAGGGGGGTAGGGTCCTTAATAGAAGGCCGAAGCAGCACAGTGCCTTTAAGAAATGCACTGCAGAATTTCAAGGAAGCTGGAGAAGAGTTCTTTTTGCAAACTGAAAATTTGATATTGCAGCTAGTTCGACATTAACTGTGGAATAACTAGCCCTAGTAATAAAAATGTAAGCCAGAAAATCAAGAATAGCTGGAATTGGTGCTGAAAAGGGGTCTAGTTGTCTCTGCTGGGCCCAGATTGAAAATCTCTTCTACTTGCGCGTGTAAATTTTCCTGGTAGAGGCCTTCTGAGATGACATAAGGCTGTGAAGATCAGGGGAAGAAAGCCTGGAATTTCTAGCCTTCACTGGAAGTGAAGAAACCAGGTGGTCAGCTTGAGAAATTGCATGTCCAGTAGAGGTAAGTCAGATGTGTGAGACAAAGGTCGTGAACAGGATCCAGCATACAGGGATGCTAGATGAGGCCACAGGATAGGAAACCACACTTGGTGAGGCCAGAATGAGGGCAATGAGGATAACCTTGTTCTTCTGCTGTAATGCTTTGTGAATAAACTTTGGGATGACAGGAGCTGGAAAAAAGGCATACAGTAGACCAGAGGGACAATTGTGAACAGGGGAGTCTCTCGGTGACAGCCCCTCTAGGGGAATTAAGGCAAAGTACCTGCTGCACTTGGTGTTGAGGGGGGAGTGAATAGATTGCAGCATAGTTGACCCCATCGGCAAAATATAATTTCTGCTGACTGACACACCACTTGTGAGGAGGCAAGATGCACCTGCTAAATTTGTCTGCTAACACACTAGTTTTCCCTGGAATGGGCATTGCCAAGAGAAGGCAGTAGGAAGAAACTGACCATTGCCAGACTCTCATTGCCTCCCTGCATACTGCGTAGGATTGGGCTCCCCCACTTTGCTGGTATACCAAACCACAGTCGTGTTGTCTGTCTGAATAGCAATCATCCCTAGAGGAAGAACATCTTGAAATGCCTGTAACGTTAATAGGACTGCTCTAATTTCTAGGATACTGATGTGAAGAGTGGCCTCTGACTGGAACCCTACTCCTTGGATTGTCCTTCCCAAACAGTGCCCCTCCAACCTAGTTGGGAGGCATTTGTGGTCACTGTGGATTTACATGTGGGCAGAGAAAAAGGGGGGCCCTGAACGATTTCTTGAGCAAGTAACCACCATGCTGTGTGATGCCTGCAGATGTTCATAATATGAATGAGTGCTGTCAGTGGATGGTATCTAATGGACTACTTTACCACTAGGATCTACTGTAAGACTCTCATGTGAAAGTGAGACAATGGTACTAGAACTATTGATGCTGCCAATGATCCCAGTCAGTGTGAGATTAATTTGCGTGGAGGAGGGATGAAGACAGAGAATATGTAACACTTTTCTGTGGTAGAGCTGCTACTTGAGACCTGGTATCTACACGTATACCAATGAACTCCAGGGACTGCATCAGAGAGAGCTGTGATTTGTTGTAGTTTACAGTAATACCTAGTATGTGAATATCATGATGCATTTTGATGATACAAAGTATGCCTCTTCGGGGTGAGGGTTATACGGAAGTCTTCACTAAAAGTATGCTGAATGTATGAATCTGAGATATTGGACTACTGATAAATCTTTGGGTTTGTTTGAAGAGACTTGACTCAAAAACAGTGTCTGATTTCAAGAATGTATGGGACCCAGATAAGTACCTTGATAACTGTGACCTTGCACATATTGCAAAGGACTGACAGAATGTTGTTTACTTGTGAATAAAAATCTTATGCAGGTCAGTGAACCATTCAGTCAAACGTTACAAGCAACAATTTTAACGTGAGGTGTGATTTCACAACCTTAAAGTTGTTTATACTGGGTTTGGAGTTCCGTGTATGAGTATCTCAAACTGAAGTTCTCCTAGGAGACCTTACATGAATTTATCAACATCTGATTGAAAAACAGAATATTTAAAGAAGTGGTTATGTAATTTTTTTCATTAAAACACATTGTATGTTACTACTCAAGCAAAGTGTTCCGAGTTAGTTTCCCAATGCCAGTTTCAATATCATTCTTGTGAGACATGCATATACTTCTGTATGATCTCCATAGCAAACAGCAGATCATAAAATCAAGGAAATGAGATGAAGAATTTTTCATTCTACTAAGATATATGTTCAAACATGAAGGGCTCTCCACAAAAAGTGGATTTATCAGTAGTGGCACAATTCATAATATAATGGAATAAAACGATTGATGAAGTTTCTGACTTGACATGACTGTATTGATAGCATGCGTTTATTTTTAGAACTAGACAACTATTTAAATAGAAACATTGTATAACTATTCCCAGTGAAGTGTCAAGAATATACTAATATACAAACTAGCAGACAAGAAGAGAAACTACAGCTTCACTGTTAGTAACACAGAAATGTATTACACCACCTTATGTAACTTGTCCTACTACAGATTAGATTGCATATTTCTTGTGAATTTTAGTCGTTATAAACATACCATTTCATAACTAAAACTTAAGCATTAACAAAAACACACTGAAATTAATACTGCTGCATATTTCTGGCATATGGTAATTTACCACAAGGTGCAAACAAGGGTTAACCTATTCCTCTTTTGCTATGGACAGTACTCATTTAGGCAACTGTGTTCTAGCAGGGGACTCAAAAAAAGCTTTATAATTTAGGGACAAATATATTTCCAAAGTTTTTCCTAATGGTTGTATAAAACAATGTGTATCTGAAATATCTTAATATTGGATGAAAAAAAAAACCAGAAACAATTCAAACTCTACAAGAATGAGCTTTTATTTGGAAAAAAGGTGAAGTAGTGTGCTTTGCACTGGTTGTGCATATGATTTGTCCTGCCTACTCTTGTTTCCATTAAAAAAATGGCCCAGTCTGTGTATCCGAAAAGGCAACTACTTTAAGTGCAAACACAACTACTGGCAACGTTATTATACATTCACTGCATCTTGTTCTTAGCCCATGACAAAAGAATACATTATCAAACATATACCTATCAACTGTCCAGATTTTCACAGACTGTCTATATCTTTGCCTCCTATTTTGGTCTACTCCTCACAAAATGTGTGCTTTTCTGGCAAATCATTGAGGACTGAAGTAATTAAATAATGACATACATATGAGTTTCATCTTCATATCCTTCAGAAAATGCATGCTTACACAAATACTGTTATTCTAGCAACTTTCTAAGTTTTAACAGAAATATTTAAAATCTGTCCCTATTGTGCTAACAGGTTGAAAGGTATGCCGAACAAGCAACACTGCAATTACTTCCCAGAAAATAGAAGTAAGTGGTGTTCTGCATATGCATTTAAGTAGTCTGCCACTGGTATTATCATACAAATGCATTCCACTACCAATGCTGATTCACTAAAGGAATATGCTGCAACATCTGAAGTGCTGGAAAATGGCATCAACAGTAGTCATGAACCTTATTAACTACAAATACATCCACGGTTGTGATAAAAATGCCTTACATTAAAAAGATATGTATAATCCAAAAGCAGGAGAAAATGTTATTAAAACAAATAGTGAGTGCTGACATGACATCTTATGTTTCATTACATATATCATCAAAGCAAAATATGTAAGGATATGAAAGCGTCAATTATTTTAATAAAAGTATTCTCCTGCTTTTTCATTATGCAATTTGTTTTAATGTATTGAAGTGTTCTTGTATTTTCCTGTTACCAGACCTATTAATTGTTAGGTTAAATGCCATTAAATAATAATAAAAAAGACAAACACATTAGCATGCAGTTAATAATACTCAGACTAACTTTTTATAAGACAAAATACACTTGAGATTCCTTGTTGCTGTTTTGCCGGTAAGCGTTGTTATGGAAACTATAAACAAGAGGGAGCTGCAAGCTGCTGTGTACAAAGCCGATCACTGCACTGAAATGGTACCATTTGAACTTTTAAAGATTTTTTACCTAAATTTCGCCAACTGTAATAAAATACCCAGAAAGCTTGTGTAATACAAAAGCAAGAGAAGCAGTTAAAAGAAATAAGCAAGTACCTTAGTCTTGCATCTCATTGCAGACATTTTCATCACAATGTTTCTGTTTATTCAGAAACTGAATGTTTTTTTTTTTCAGTAGGGTCTATGTTAAATGCTCGAACATCCAAAATGTCGAACATTACATGGTTGAGACCAAATGTTCAACAATTGGATGTTCGAACATCAAATAAAAAAACTAAAAAAAGAAAAAAACACTAACAGCGTTGGCAGGGGGGCAAGCCCTCCTGCACCCCCCACACCACCCCTACTTACATATACCAACTCCGAAACCGCACTTCAGTGCAGAAAAGGGAAATTTGCCCTATCTGCACCGTACGGCACAGTTGAAAGTCAATCTTCGAACACTTAAAATTTTGAACGTTTGGTCTCGACCATGTAACGTTCGAAATTTTGAGCATTCGAAGATTTGTCGGGTACCCTTTGATTTTCCCAGACCTCATACTTTTTTTTAGATTTTCTAGTAAATCACTGTTGCAGTTTTATACTTCAAATTATTCAGAAAATGCATATAGATGCAAAACTTGTTCTATTAACTTTGCAAAGCAGATTGCAGTAATGTAAAAAAAAGTGCCCGATTTTGAACCTTATTTTTCTTTGTTCAGAACTCTTGACCCAGTAAGTTGAAAGGTAAAATGTGCTGAATGCAAACAAGCCTGGAGCATTAACGTGTTCATAACAATGATTCAGACCCTCTGAAGTCTTTGCTGCTGCTGTTTCATCAGCAAGCACTGTTATTGCAATATGGCTTTGGCAACAGTAAATGAGCCTTACTTTATCTGTTGTGGGCACAGCTACTGGTTGATTTGCAGTGACACAAACTAAACTTTTACAGAGCTATACATCTGTCCATGTTTTCAGTGATCTACATTAATATAAATACATTTTTATGCAAACAGTGGATTTACTGGAACAAATAAGTGAGCACTTTAGTTTTACACTTAGAAGGCAAAAGTCCATAAATGAAATGCAAGACAAGCACTCAGTATTTGTTTTTGTAAAGTCTTCAGTTTTATTTAGTTTTATACAAGCTGCCTTTTTATAGCTTACTGAACGGGATCATAAGCAGACAGAAAAAAGTGAGTTCATGGCTTTAAACAACACTGGCTAAAAAGAAGATATGAGAATACCCATTAAACATAAAATTGGGTAATCATAGTATTTATTTATACAAAAGCTAACAGGGTAGAAAGTAAGCTCTTGAGTGCAAAGGAATCTGAGAAGAACACAAACCCAAGGAGGCATTCACACTGCGGACTAAAACAAAATTGGAACTGTAGAATAACAACAGGATAAGTGGTACATTTTGAGTTATCTCTGCTTAATATCAGAGATTTGGCCGGCTAACATCTAACTGAAATCAGCTGGACGTATAAGTGAATTTAAGTACACTTTTACCTGCTCTTTTGCATATAGTACTGTATTTAATTTATTTGTGTTTTTCACTGAATATTAACTCAACTGAAGTTGTGGCTGTCTCTCTACAGTTGGTTTCCCACTCACCCTCCCTGTTTTTGTTTTGGTGTTAATGTTGGTGGCATTGAAATTGCCCGCCCTCTTGTAGATTTGTATTTGGATACTCCTTCTGGGCCCATCTCATTTGCTCACTCAACTTGAGTGCAGTGAGATCATATTCTGATTTCAGGCACTCCTACTGTGTACAAAGAGAGCATTTGGGAAGGACAACCCCTGTAGCCTCTTAATCCTGCAAAAAAAAAAAAAAAAAAAAAAAAAAAAAATATATATATATATATATATATATATATATATGTATATATATCTTATTCATCTGCTCTTACTGTAACTGTCTTAGTTGCTTTTCTGCGTGCTATCTGTTCAGTCGCTCTTACTCTGCACTTATTACTGCTTGTTAGTACCTTCTAATTTACTGCCTTCTGCACTTGTTTTTTAGTCATTTGTTAATTTAATTGCATTTATTGGAACTGTATTTGCTGTAGTGTTGCTACACGCTCAGGTGTGCTGGCGTGCACTACAATTTGAATTGTATTTACTGCTGTTTTAGCTGTTTTTCTGTAACAAAAAAAAAAATTCTAAGCTTGTTTCCTGCCTTTCCTGTAACTAGTCAAGTCCAGATACAGACTTGCTGTATCCAGGACTGTTGGTAAGGTTCTGAGCCCCCCCAAGCCTTTCTGTGTTGAAGGGAAGCCTTCTAGCTTATCAGTGGAAGTGGTAAGCACTAGGTAGCCTATCTACCATGGGAAGAGTGGGTTTTGGCCCTGAAATTGTAGTTCATTGGCCGTTTCGGCAGTTTTTCCATCTCTTTCTACTTTCTGGTTAAAAGCCCGTTTTGCGTTTGGTCCCCTCCGTTCCTATAACTAGTGTAATCCACGTACAACTTTCCTCTATCCAAGACTCTTGGTAAGCTTCTAAGCTCCCCAAGCCCTTCTGTGTTGGAGAGAAGCCTTCTAGCTTATCAGTGAGAGTAGTAAGCACTACGTAACCTATCTACCACAGGAGTGGTTGTTTCTGGCCCAGAAATGATAGTTTATTGGCAGTTTGGGAAGCTTTTCCATCTCTTTCAACCTTCTGATTTAAAAGACTGTGTTTGCGCCTGTTTTCTGCCTTTCCTGTTACTAGTCTAGTCCAGGTACAGATTTGCTGTATACAGGACTCTTTGTAAGCTTCTGAGCCCCCCAAGCCTTTCCGTGTTGGAGGAAAGCCTACTAGCGTATCAGTGGGAGTGGTACGCATCAGGTAGCCTATCTACCACTAGAGAAGTGGTCCCTGGCCCAGAAATTGTAGCTATTGGCTGTTTGAGCAGTTTTTTCCATCTTTTTCAACTTTCTGGCTTGAAAGCAGCACTTGTGCCTGCTTCCCGCCTTTCCAATAACTAGCCTAGTCCGGTAACAGAGTTGCTGTATCTAGGATTGTTAGTAAGCTTCTGAGCCCCCCCAAGCATTTCTGTGTTGGAGGAAAGCCTTCTAGCTCATCAGTGGGAGTGGTAAGCACTAGGTAGCCTATCCTCCCTGGGAAGTATGTGTTTTGGCCCAGAAATTGTAGTTTATTTGGCAGTTTGAGCAGTTTTCCATCTCTTTCAACTTGCTGCCTTAAAAGCCTACATTTGTACTTGTTCCCCGCCGTTCCTGTAACTAGTCTAGTCCAGGTACAGATTTGCTGTATTCTAATGTAAGCTTCTGAGCCCCCCCCAAGCCTTTCTGTGTTGGAGGGAAGCCTTCTAGCTTATCAGTCAGTGGGAGAGGTAAGCATTAGGTAGCCTATACACCACAAGAGTAGTGATTCCTGGCCCAGAAATTGTAGCTATTGGCCGTTTGGGCAGTTTTTTTCCATCTCTTTCAACGTTCTTGTTTAAAAGCAGCACTTGCGCTTTTTTCCCACCTTTCCTGTAACTAGCCTAGTCCAGATACAGAGTTGCTGTTGGTAAGCTTCTGAGAGCCGCAAGCCTTTCTGTGTTGGAGGAAAGCCTTCTAGCTCATCAGTGGGAGTGGTAAGCACTAGCTAGCCTGTCTACCACGAGAGGAGAGGTTCTTGGCCCAGAAATTGTAGTTTATTGACCATTTGGAGAGCTTGTCAGTCTCTTTCAACTTTCTGGTTTAAAAGACCATATCTGCGCTTGTTTCCCATCTTTCCTATAACTAACCTACTGGGTAGCACTAGAAAGCCTTAGACTGATACAAGCCTTCTAGCTTAGGAGAGAGACTTTGGAGTGATTAAGTATCGGTTTTCTGTACTTTCTTGCTGTACTTAACGCAGATTTTACAGCATTTATTGTGATTTAAAGGCTTGGGTTTTTTTCACATATTGTACTTATTTGACTGCCTGCACTTTTAAAAAGTTTTTTGTTTAAATAATTTGTTTAACTGTTGTAGGCTACACACTAAAGTGCGATAGCCTTTTCTGATTGTTTGTAGTCGTTAAAGCTGTTTTGTGTATTTTTTACTGTTTTTGCCTTATCTTTTCAAAAAAAAAAATCCTTGTTTCCCGCCTTTCTAAACTAGTATAGTCCAGTTTTCAGGCTAGTGCTGAATTCAGGGCTGTGATACTAGCTTCAGAGTTGCCCATATCTTACTTGGATAGAAGGAAGTTTCTCTGTTCACCTGTGAGAGAGGGGAGCTTTGAGCAACCTATCTGTCCCTGGAGGAGTGCTTCCAGCCCAGATGTTAGTAGTTTATTGGCCATTTTGGGCTAATTTCTATCTCATTTCCCTACTACAAAAAACGCGTTTGCATGGTTTTGCACACCGGGCAGTGCTGGTTAGCTACGGTTAAATTATTCCCGGCTCTACTAATTTTCCCCTTGAAACTAGTCTAACTCTCAGCCTAAGCACTCAAAAAGCATCTTACAGCCCAGCACTTGTTCAGACCTAATAGCAAGCACTGATATACTCTGACACTGATTGCTCAGCAGGGCAAGGCTCTTTATTCACCCCTCACCAACCAAGCAACTAAGCAGCTCACCCTACTATTCAGGCATGACCAAAGGGCAACTTCAGGTGCACTCTTCAGTCCAGCTGGAGAATCTAGGTATCCTGAGGCAATGTTACAACTGCCTCATGTACACAGACAACCCTCTCCTCCTACCACAAAACACTAACATATGCAAGAGATGCAATTATACAGCCAAACTGGAAGCTAAGCTGTCTCAACCCAAGACTGGAACAAACAGTCAAGAGGAGAAGGTTAACACTTGCACCACAACTCCAGCCACACACAGACCTACTAAAATAGTGCTGGCAAAAAATACATATAAATACACAAAATCATACTCAGAGGCTCTAAATAAAAACCTGCAAAAGCATCAGAGACCGACAAAGCAGACACCCAAACAACCTGCACTTCCCGTCACAAACCAGACAACACAAAAAACACAAAATCAGTGTGCCGCACAATCACAGCCCTTAAGGCAAAATAACATACCTAACACACTAGTAATAGGTGACTCTAGAGTCAGGCACACTGACGTCCCACTCACTAGGCTGGACAAGTAGAAGGTTACTGTTAGCTGCCTGTCGGGAGCCAGAATCTGCCACATAACACAATCACTCAGGTCAATCCAGAAAGTACAGTTGTGTACACTAACCATAAATGCAGATGTTCGAGTGTATTCACTGTTGCAGTCATTACATTTGGGTAATCTGCTGGCAGGTTGCCCTCAGTCGGTCTGATTAACAAAGTCTTGGGTCCTGTGTCGGTTGCTGTCCCTTCTTCCATGATGTTAGGTTGTCAGGGGTATAAAACATGCAGTCGACGCCATTACATCAGTTTTTCATGCTCCAGGTGTCAGGTGCACCCCAAATGGGGAGCAAAATATATATATATAAGCAATTAAAAACACAAAAATATACCTCCAAACAAAAGCAAATACACCAAAAAGGCTTTTAAGCATAGTAAAAGAAAGTAGAGGTATAGTAAGAGAAAAACAGGGGGCAGGAGGGAGGGTACCCAGGACTGCAACAGTGACTACACTCGAACATCTACATTTATGGTAGGTGTACACAACTGTACTATGTTCTACGTGTTTCACTGTTGCAGTCATTACATTTGAGTAGATTCCCAAAGCTATGGTTGGGAGGATGGATTTATACAGCATTAGGACCAGCTAGAAGGCCCTGCAAAACAGCAGTGGCAAAGCAAGCTCCGGATTTAGAGAAAAATTGGTAGGTGATAATGCTTGGTGAAAGTATGAACTCAACTCCAGGTAGCAACTTCTAGAATATCCCTGGTAGGAACACCTCTGAGAAAGGCTGTAGAAGTAGATGCAGCCCTGGTGGAATGAGATCTGATACCCTGGGGGATAGGTTTTCCATGGTGCTTATAGCAGAAATGAATACAATGGCTTATCCATTTAGAAATGGTTTCTTTTGAAATAGCCTTCTCCTCTGCCCCTGCAGCAAATGCTACCAGCAATTGTTCAGATTTTCTTAGATTTAGTCCTGTCCAAGCAGAATCTAAGTTATATGCATACATCCAATGAATGCAGAATCCACTCCCCCTTGTTCTGTGGATTGGGAAAGAAAGTTGGCAAATGAATAGACTGATTAAGAGCCACACTGGATACCACCTTGGGCATGAAGGATGGATTGGTCCTGAGTGACGCCCTGTCCGCATGAAAGATGATGAAAGGCTCCACTGCCATAAGGGCCTGTAACTCAGATATCCTTCTAGCTGAAGTGATTGCTAAAAGGAAGGCTGTTTTCCAGGAAAGAAATTTTAAGTGTGTAGTAGCAGCTGGCTCAAAAGGAGGTAGAGTGAGTTTCTCCAATACAAAGTTAAGGTCCCAGGCAGGGTTTGGAGCTCTCCTGGGTGGTCTCAAGTTTTTGGTCCCTCTGAGATACTAATTTAGCAGAGGATGAGAGAAGAGGGGGGTTCTGTGTTGTAATGAGCTGAAATGGCTGAGGCATGGATTTTTATGGAAGAAAAAGACAGGCCCTTGTGAAGCATCTCAGTTGCGTATTGCAAAACCTGAGGTAAATTGGATGCTGCTGTGCTCATGCCTTGAGATTGATTCCAGGCACAGAATATTTTCCATTTGTCAGCATAAGACTTTCTAGTACTAGGTCTTCTCGCCTCCAAAATGACATCCATCACAGGTTTGCTGAGGGATACTAAGGGTGAACTTAAATGATTAGCCAAGCTGCAAGATTCAATGTTTGGAGCTGAGGGTGCAGAATTTGGTTCTCCTGCTGAGACAGTAAGGAAGGTGTCTGAGGCAGGTGCCATGGAGAAATTTGTGACACACTGCGCAGGAGTGGGTACCAGTGATGGCGAGGCCAGTCTGGAGCAATCAAAATTATTTTTTGTTTGTCCTGTTTGACTTTTAGTAGAACTTTGGAGAGCAGGAGCAGAGTGGGAAAGGCATAGACTGATAGGTTTTTCCAGCTGAAGGACAGAGCATCCACTTTCCAGGCTTTTTTGTGAGGAGTTCTTGTGCAAAATTTGTCCAACTGGTAGTTCTGGGGTGAGGCAAAAAGATCTATGTCTGGGATCCCCCCATTTGCATGTCAACATGTTGAAAATCCGTGGTTCCAGTTTCCATTCGTGTGGGTCCATGAGATTTCAGATTAGTTCCTCTGCCAGAATATTCAGCTTTCCTGGCAGGAATTGAGCTTGTAGTTGTACTTGGTAGCTCAGGCCGTGTTCCACAATGCCATGTCTAGTCTGCAAAGGGGGTAGGAATGTGTACCCCCCCTGCTTATGTACCACATAACCGTGGTGTTGTCCGTCTTTACCATTAGTTGTCCTGGATGAAGGTAGTCTTTGAAGGCTGTTAGAGCATTCTGTACAGCTAGCATTTCTTTTTGATTGATATGAAGGTGCATTTGATTTGGGCTCCATTTGCCCTGAATGCACTTCCCTGCCAGATGAGCCCCCCCATGCATAGTCTGATGCGTCTGTAGTTAGGGTTTGGGCAGCAGGGGGTGGTGTGAATGGCAGTCCCTTGTTTTGTTGGCAGGCCTCTGCCCACCATAGGAATTCTAGGCGCAGGCAAGGTATGATAGGAATCATTGTTTCCAGGCTGTGACAATGTTGACTCCATAAACTTTTTAAGTGCCACTGAAGTTTCCTCATATGCAGTCTTGCATATGGAATTAAAAGAATGCAAGAGGCCATGAACCCCAAGGCTTGCAGTATTTGTCTTGCAGTTAGCAGGGTTTTTCTGGCTGCCTGTTTGAAGTAAGTCACCAAATGAATTTGCTTTTCTGGCGTAAGGAAAGCCATCTGGGCAGTTGTATTCAAGCTTGCACCCAGGAATGTAATTTTTTGAGAGGGTACCAGTTGTGATTTCTTTTCGTTTATGGTGTACCCTAGACAAGTTAGAACCCTTTTAACAAATGACAGATGTTTTAGAAGAATAGCCTGGTTTTCTGCCTGAATTAGACAATCGTCCAGGTATGAATATATTTGAATATTTCTTTGCCTGAAAAATGCAATTAATGGAGCCAGGCACTTTGTGAATACCCTGGGCGCAGTAGACAAGCCAAAGGGCAGTGCAGAGAACTGATAATGCAAGTAGCCTGCTTTGAAGTGTAGGTATCTTCTGCAAGATTCCCTGATTGGGATAAGCAGGTAAACCTCTTTTAAATCTAGAGTTGTCAACCAGGCATCCTTGCCTAGCATAGGAAGTAACTGGTGAAGTCTCAGTATCTTGAATTTTGGAATGTCCAGAAAGGTGTTTAGAGCAGACAGGCCCAGAATTGGACACCATGATTTGTCTTTTCTAGGTACAAGGAAAAGTCTGGAATAGAAACCTTGCCCCTTTTCCTCTTCTGGTACTAGTTGAATAGCCTCCATGTTTAGGAGGGAAAGTACTTGTTTCTGAGCCTCAGCTCACTGATTTGGGGGCAGGTCTGACCACCTGCTTGAAGTTGGCAATGTGTGGAAATGAAATCTGTATCCCTGGGACACTATATTTAAAACCCATTTGTCCTGGGTTATAAGTTGCCAGTTTTTTGCATGAAGAGACAGTTTTCCCCCCAAAGGGGCAGCTAAGAGGTACGTGCTTGGTAATTTTAAAGGAAAGTCATTAAGACTGTTTACCATAGGGTGGTGTCTTGTTATTTCCAGATTTGGAAGTGAAAGCACCCCATTGCTTAGTTCTGAAAGTCCCTTGGGACTGAAACCTGGTGCTTTTGGTGTGTCTGGGTTTGGCTTGAGATGCTCTGGAAGGAGCTGGAAAGGACCAGTTCTTAGTAGGCCAGTGCCTACTAAATCTTGGAGGTTGTACTTGTAAGAAATCTTTCACAGTTTGCATAGATTTAGCTTTAACTTCCATCTTTTTTAGAACTTCTTCAGCCTTATTGCCAAACAGACGGTTCTACTGCAAAGGAGCATTCAACAGTTTTGCTTTAACATGATCAGGCAGAGATTGCTCCTTAAGCCAAGCATGCCTTCCAAGCACAGACCCAGTAACAGCAACCCTGCAAGAGGCCTCTAAAGAATAAAAAACACATTGCAAAGTATGTTTTCCAACTTGTTCAGCTGAATGCAATAAATCATATAAATCTTTATTTCCACACAGTCAGAAATCAACATAATTTTCTGTTTAAGCAGTCCCATGATATGCTGTCTGTTGATATTTTAGCATATGGAATTGACAGTTTAAAGCCCTGATTGCCAAGGCTGCAGAAGTATAAACCTTTTTACCCCATCTATCCAGCGCCCTGGAGTCTCTATCAGAAGGGGTAGGATTTTTAGCAGTAAAAATCTTAATGCCCTTGGGCCCCTGAGAAATGGTTTCAGGGTCCGCAACAGGTTATTTCAAAAGGAATTTGTGGGACTTAGGAGCCCTGTAGTATCTGTCTGGTTTACTAGGGGCCGGAGGCAAGGAATCAGGGGCCATACTGGATTCCGAAAACACATCAACAATGTCTAGTACAGGAGGTATAGCCAAAGGCCTATGCTGAGGAAGAAGGAGGAAATCCCTAAGCCTCTTTTTGGATTCAGAAAAATCCTGACTTTCCCAGTGGAAATGCTCCCTTAAGGTATGCAAAGTTTCCCCAAAAGAAAAATCCTCAGGGGGAGAAGCAGAGGGAATGGAATCCTCTGCATCAGAGTCCTCATAAGTAGGTATGGACAAATCCAGGTCATTAGAAGAGTCAGAAGAAACAGAGTCCTGTTGAGAAGATTCATAGTCAAGTTCAGCCATAGGCCTCTTACAAGGGGGGGGGGGGTTGACTACCCCTGATTAGAGTAATTAAATCTTCAGCCATTTTGATCATTTGTTTTTTAGGCATAGGGGCCTGAACATGTGGCCTGGGCTTCGTTTTTTTAGACACAGATCGAGATTTAGGCCTTAGTATTGAAGGTGGAGTCGGTTTAATATGCAAGTCTGTAGGCCTGAAAACACCTTCAGAAGCCGGTACCTGCACAGCGGCTCTGGACCCATCCAAGGTAGAGACATCCGCGGGTTCCATAGGTGAAGCACCTAGCAGCATACTGGACTCCAAATGGGTCTCAGTAGAGGCCTGCGAATCAGAAGTAGCAGGTATCAGGGGCTGCGAAAGTGCCTCACTGAGTACTGGTGAACTGGCGACTGGCTTAGGAGAAGCGTCGTCGGCAGTTTTGGATCTCGACGGCCTGTCTCTGTCTTTTTATTTGTGTTTTTCGGTATTCTGGTAGTTGGATGGCTAACAGATATCATTTCTGGATAATTAAACCGAGAACCGAAATATTTAGAGGCAAAATTGTACAGACGACAGATAGCGCGCTGATTAAATAAAGCACAAAACCGACAGCAAGGTACGTCGTGGTCAGGGCCTAGGCAAGGAATACAGTACAAATGAAAATTCTTATGAGGTATTTGCTTCTCACAAGTAATACAATTATTAACTTTTACTGACATTGGTAAGGATCAAGAAAAAGTTTCCCCAACGGGGTACTTACCTTTTAGTTGAAGACTTCGGTTCTGAAACTCGAAAATGAAAATTTCTCGAGTTGGCTGACTGGCACTTGTGAACTGCTTCTGCTTCGGGCACCATGCGGCAAGAAAGACTGATGTAATGGCGTTGGCTGCATGATTTATACCCCTGATGACCTGACGTCATGGAAGAAGGGACAGCAACTGACGCAGGACCCAAGACTTTGTTAATCAGGCCGACTGAGGGCAACCTGCCAGCAGATTACCCAAATGTAATGACTGCAACAGTGAAACACGAAGAACATCAAGTACAAATATGACTCTGTCATTGTTCATGTCAGTGTGAATGACCTGAAACGTACCTCCCTGGACTACATGAAGAGAGACATGGAAGAGCTCTCTGATCATGTAGACCAGGCTGGTATGACCCTGACTGAGTAGCATCCTGCCCTCACCAAGAATGATACCTCAGTATAAAGAAAAAATGATCAATTTCAACAATTGGCTAAGCTTCTGGTGTCATTCAAAGAGGATCCAGTGTCTGTCAGCCTGGGACAACATGCTCGACAATCTGCATTGCTTCGCAAGAGACGGCTTGCACCTTTCACACTTAGGCTTTCCAATACTGGCCAAGGCTCTTGCTGCTCCCATAGTGCCTTTTTTAGGCAAGTCTCAAAAGTCAAACCCACCCCCGTAAACAGCATAATTAACGAAAAAACTGAGGGTTATGTTACTCAATGTCAGGAGTTTAAATCTCAAAATGCACGTGCTCAAAGCACTCCTCAGTATGGAGAATGTTGACATCTGTGCAGTAACTGAAACCTGGTTCAAGGCTCCAGAGAGCACCCCAGTACAACCGGGCCACAAGTCATACCACACGTTTCGGCCACAGAACATGGACTGAAACACAAAAGGAGGGGGTGTATCCATATTCATCAAGAATACCTACACCTTTAGGTTAGTGGCGCAGCATGATACCTCTGAGATCATCCAGTGCAACTAACATCGGGCAAATCTGCAATGCAAATTGTGGCCTGCTACAGATCACCCTCCATGACCAAGGACCACCACTCCACCTTTCTGGAGGCACTGGAAAACATGAAGGTCCTACCAAACACTCTGATATTGGGCAATTTCAATTACCCTACCATTCACTGGGAAAACTACTCGAGTACAAATTCCCAGGCCCAGCACTTCCTGGAATTCATCAACTCAAACACCCTGGATCAGCTGGTAAACTCCCCTACCAGAGGTGAAAACATATTGGACCTGGTCATCACCAACATGGGCTACAGGTGTTCCACAATGGAGGTCAAACCGTCACTGGTTAGATCAGACCATAAACTAATCACTCTGGATGTCCACACCCCACCACCACCCTCAACTAAGGAAACCACAGTAAAAAACTTTTCTAAAGCAAACTTCACCTTACTTAAGACAGAGGTGGTAAGTTTCACAGCCCCCACACTAAAGGATAACACTGCCCAAGATGCAAAACCCTTTACAAATGCACTCTATGAGCACCTACAAGGATGCATGGATCGTGCCATCCCTAGCAAAACTAAGACTCACTCCTCTAAGAGAAGGAAACCAGTTTGGTGGACCCCTGCAATAAACAAGCTATACAATAGAAGGTGGAAACTAGCTCAGAAAAAAGCAAATCCCAAAAAGTAAAGACATCCCTGATCAGTATCAGTAAGAAACCGAGGTTCCTCATGAAATCATCCAAGGCTAACTTCGAAAGAAAAATAGCCAAGGATTCAAAAGGTAACCACAAAGCCCTCTTTAGCTATGTTAAGAGTCTATGTGGCAACTCGCAGATATGCACTGAACTAGTGCAAAATAGCATAAAATATACTGAACCTACTGATATTGCCAACATCCTGGCAGATAGATTCAGTGCAAACTTCACCTCCTCTCACCTCCAAAAGGGCCCACAACAATACCAGAAAAGTGTAATGTCCCAAAAATCACAGGCGCACAAGTGAAAACAGCCCTTTCAAAAGCCATAAACACAGCGTCAATGGGACCAGATGGTGTCCCAGGCTGTGTCTTGCATGAACTACAGAACAAACTTACCCCCCACCTAAACACGCTGTTCAACCTCAGCGTCTCCACAGGCTATGTGCCCATAGAATGGCGCACTGCAATGATTATTCCTCTCCACAAAGGACAGAACACAACTGACCCTGGTAACTATCGCCTCATAAGCCTGACTAGCCTGGTCTGCAAGGCTATGGAGCGCATCATCATGGAACTCATTAACAAAGACATTGGGAACCTCCAAACACTTGACCCGACCCAGTTTGGCTTTGTTAAGTGCAGATCATGCCTACTAAACTTGGTTGACGTCTTCGAGACAGTCACCAAAAGCATAGACGTGGGAAAGGTGGTTCACACAGCCTACCTTGACCTCGCCAAGGCTTTCGACACCATTCCCCACTCGGGTATTACAGAAAAACTCACCAGCCTGAACATAAAACCCTACATCACGAGAAAGGGTTGCTAACTGGCTTACAGACAGAACTCACACGGTACGAATAGCGGGCTCCAGGGCCGACTCTAAACCAGTCACAAGTGGTGTCCCGCAAGGCTCGGTCCTGGGACTCCTACTGTTCGGCACATACTTCTCAGAAGTACATGCAAACGCAGGAGGACTATGGCTAACCAAGTTTGCCGATGACTGCAAACTGGGAGCCATAAAGGACTCTCCGGCTGACACAGACATCCTCCAAAAGGGCCTTACTGAGATGGACACCTGGTGTCAAAGTCTTGACCTCAAGCTAAATGTCAAAAAAATGCATAGTCATCCCATTTGGGAAAAACAAAACACCCACGAATTACCACATAAGTGGCAGCCCCCTTAATACAGAAGAGGTAATAAGAGATCTGGGGAACCAGGTAGATAGTAATCTCTCCTTTGACAATCATATTGCCAAAGTACTTAGAAAATCCTTCTATGTGGCCCATCTAATTACTAAAGGTTTGCATCTAGAAATAAAGAGGTTATAGTGCCCCTCTACTCATCACTCATTAGACCCATCATAGAGTACAATGCCCCATTTGGGATGTACCTCACAAGACACTTCCAACAGCTGGAAAGACCACAAAAGTACCTCACCAACAGGATTACTGGTCTCAAACATATGTCCTATGCAGCCCAACTGAAAAAACTCTGGCTGTACTCAGTGGCATATCGCTTACTCAGAGGTGATCTCTGCCTGACTTACAAAGCCATGTCCAACTCAGAATTGATGGACATGCTCCACCTAAAGAAATCCAAGTCACTGCGAGCCATGCACTCTAGTGAGCTAAACCTCACCACAACAATAAATAGAACATGCTGGAGGGATAGATTCCTGTCACAGAGACTCCCCATGCTTTGGAACAAAATTCCAAATTACATCAGGCAGAGCCCCCTCACTAACACTCTTCAAGAGAAACCTTGACAAGTGGATGGGTAACAGAAAATACACCCCCTGGGATCACTTCACTGGCTCTGCTTGACAGAGGATCAGTTAATTAATCAATGGGGTAGCGAAAGCTGACACACTCTGGGCTAGGCTTATAAATGCCCTCGGACAGATAGCCTAGTACCTACTTATGAACCTATGTTCCAAGTAAAATGGCATTGTGGGTGGTAATTTACGTGACATCATTAAAGTGGGTGTTACACTGGCCAGCTTAAATTTGGACCCAAATATTAAACACTAGGATTGTCCCATTAAGAGATGTAATATGAAATCAGTGCCACAAAACTCAATAGCACAATACACTGAGCCACATGACAGTGTCAATAATCTAGTAAAAAATGCCAGCTTTAGAACTTCATGTAAGGCCATTACCATACTGGATACATAAGGTGCTTCATTTCCCTCAAATGAGCAAATATCCTGATCAAACTGATTCTTGGGCAAAATCAAGGACAGTATTGTTCCTTACCTAAAGCAGGGTATCTACTATTACTGACCCTGGGAACTACAGAACCATTAATGTCAGTAGTGGTTTGCAAAGTAATAGAGGGGATGACTGTGCATTTTGTTTAGAGAACATACACATTCTCTTATCTCTAGTTGAAACATATATAAATCTGTTAAGGGAAGGTCACGCCTACCAGTTACCTTACCTGTAGAGGCCACAGCTGCCCTGGGTTCAGGTTTAAGTGTACACATAACCTATCCTCATCTCATGAATGCTTTAAATTCAGTGAGTTTGGGTTTAACACATACACAGTTCCATGTACTCAGAACTGACAAACAAAGTATAGAATATATATATAATATAGAACAAAAATAAAGGGAAAAATATCTTAAAAAAATTAGAAATTGATCAAAAAAGGGAAGTTATATGCATAACCCAGCATAACTTTAGGTGTTTGAAACATCTATTCTTTTTTTAGCAATTCTACAGATGATTCTTTATTTCTGGTTGACTGCATAATTAGTACTCTCATGTCTCTTTCTAAATATAACAGGCAGGACCCTTAACTTTAAAGAGCATTTTCAGAGTACAGACCAGTCATGGACAGTTGTTTTCTTGTAGTCAACTTTATTGTTTTAGGGAACAATTCCTCCTGAATTTATTACAGAAATTGGTGAAAGAAATTGAGAGCTTTAGTTGCATACTTTTTCATACAAATGCAGCCCTATCTATGAACTCTAGCCTCAAAATTAGGTCAGTTTCTTCTGAGTGAGGTACTGACCTTCATTTGACTAATAATGGATTAGACATATATCTTTCGAGTCCAGAGTTGATAAAGTGGCCAACGGTCTTATCTCGTTGCATCAAAAAAAAAAACACATAAAAAATGGGTCTGTAGTATGTACAGCAATGAGTCCTTTGCTGGGAAGGGATTTGGACTGATAGCTTCTGGTATGACCAGTGTAAGATTAGCAGAAAAAATCTATTCAAAGCTGCTTTATAAGGTCCCCAACAAGAATATAATTCTCTAAACTTAATTTTGGTAAAGGGTTAACACTTTTCCAGATATTTTTACTGGTGCTGGAGGGTGGATATGGATTAAAACAATAAGGAGCTTGGTGCAAAGTCCTGTTTTTATTTGCATAATTATCCAAAAGGGTTAATTTAAAAAAATATATATATTTTTTTAAATCATAGACATTTAAAATCTATCATGCCCTTGAAAGAGTGTTCTGCATGCCTCCTAAAAGACAGAAAACCTTAAGTGCGATTCTCAGAACAACAAAAAATTGAGTACAATTAGGGGAACATATACTAATGCCAAAACAGTGGTATCTCAGAAAATTTCCCCCTTCCTCGAGGTATAGCAATCTCAAAGTTAGTAAATAGAAGTAGTAAGGTTGTGGGAATGAGCTCCCCACACTGCAGGGGTGCTGAGGAGTGGCAAAACTCCCTTGCAAAAATACTTTAGAGGTGAAAAGGCAAGTTTCAAAACTTTTTAAGAATCACAGATTTACTGCTGAAGTGTTAGGATCTGCATGATCATATCCAGCATTTCTTATAGGTTTCCTACAGTTTCAACCTTATCTCTGATGTCTAAGTCTACTATATGAAAATAGGTCTTTATTTTTGTGGAAATAAACTGTGACAGGAAATGATCACACATTAGCCACATTTCTATTATGTCTAGGATGTCTTGCCTTGAAATCATCTATTCATGCTTCTAGCAGAACCCACTTACTGTTATTTGACCTTCAGTACAGAAACATACAACCACTTGTGTTCTTCAGAAATGATCCGATGGTCTGATTTAACTAATGGGGTTATTTGCTAGAAAAGGATATATTTTGGTGTGGTGCTTAATGCACAAGTTTGCCGATGATGAGGAATTGAGGGCTCCATCTGAATTAGAATACAGATGGTAAAGCCAGAAACAGGGTGGTTACAGCTGAATAGACAAGTTTGCCTGTGGAATGTGTGAGTTTGCATAAACTTCTTCAAATCCAACTAATTTTAAAATTACAAATAATCAACTGTGAAAAGTGCTCAAACTACACAGAAGTTTTTAAATATTTGTTTTTTTCTTCCAAGCTAATGATATCAAACAAGAAGGCCACCAGATATCTTGTTTGTGGACAGGATGCTATTATCAGTATTTAAGAACATAGGAAAGTATGGGACCAATAATTGATGGCCACAGCAGGTATAATGGCAACAGACAACTAATGAAAAAAAAGACGATGTTAACAGCACTTTTCTTCGCATTTAGCTATGGCAAGCATACATTTGTATTATAATAGGTATGGCTTAAAAAACAAATCAGTCCCAGGACACATGGCTATGTCTAAATGGGATAGTTTTTATGCCTGACAAAGTAGTGTCACTTCTAAGGTGGGATAAGGTTGTCACGTTCATTAATTACATCGATAATAAATCAAAGGGATTAGTCATTCTGACATTTTGTTTACACAAACACTACTCATATATAATATACATACATTTTTTTATTTAAGCTCTTCCAGAACTAAAATGTTTGTTTAATTCTTTTAAGCTAGCGCAAGTAACCTGAAGTTCGAGCACATGATCTCTGCTACCAAATGCACCTTGATGCATATATAACTAAAATTCTTACTCCTAGTTGACACAAGGTTTTTAATATTCAAATTGCCAAACTGCATCGAGGCTGAATTACTTTCCCAGTATTTATTCCCAGCTTTTATTTATTGTCATGCTAAAATAGTCCCTTTAAGTGTTTAATCTAGTCTCATTAATCCTACAGAAAAAAAGATGAAAGAAAAGTTACTTGTATGTATAGAAAAAATAAGAAACTGTTTTAAGCAGCTAATCTTACTAGTTCCTATATTTCAACACTGCTCACCATCTAGCGTTAATAGTTTCTTTGCTTCTTTGTATAAATGTATTTACAAATATTTGTCTAGTTTCCCCTGTGAATAGGGTTGCCACCTTTTGTGATGCTGAAAACCGGATCAAAGCCATGCCCCTGCACTATGACTCCACCCACCCCACCCCATTTCCACCCATGTTTATGACCATTTTATTATGTAAATGCATACATCATTAGGGAGAAACATCCCTTTTAGTCTATTTTTTTTTACCTAAATTCAGACTTCACATTGTGTTACTTTTTTTTCTTTCTTTTTTAGAACATCTCAGACTCCACTGTATTGCTTTAGTGAAGATTTTCATGGAGAGAAAAAAAACAGACAGTGGTTGCTTTTTTTTAAAATAAGTTTGTCATTCTGTTCATGTTGCTAAACAGAATACCAGAGTATGTATGTGCTTTCCAGACTACTGAAGAATCATTCGGAATTCTGGATAGTCTGGCAAAATATCAGATAAATGGCAAGCCTACCTGTGAACGATTCACTGTCATTTGCAGAAACAATGCTTGACCATAGCTGACTGAGAAAATGCTTCCCTTACAACCCACCTACAAAAACTGGAATAAATATTTTTGCGGGGGGGAGACAAAAAAAGCTCGCTGTAGATCAATATGTATGAATGCTTTTAAGAAGCTTTCCAGGGACTTGCACAAGTGTATAAATACTAAGCATGTGAGCCTCATTTTGTAGTAAGCTGTTAAGATGCAAGCATGCATGAATGTATGGTCTTCTCTGTTAATCAGTTTTACATTTTGTAATGCTGCTATCCATCCTGATGTGTTTTCAGGTAATAAAGCATATAAATGAACTACCCTGCCTGTTCGTCATCTGTAGTAGAAAGAGATGAGCGAAATGGTGCCAGAATGGGATCCAGTTTCTCCAGATTCAAGACCAAGAGGCATTCAGGTAAGATTTGAGGAATATAGAGGAGTGGATCATCCCTACCGCACGTATAACTCACAAAAAAGGTCAGAAATTATTTCAGTTATTAAAACTTGCTCAAATGATTTCTTATTCACAAAATATGAAAAGAAGCATATAGAGTGCTCTAAATGATATGTTAAGTAAATGAAATGTCCAAACCGCGACATATTGACAGAAATATAATTACTATGGAAAATGTTTGAAATAAAGTCCAAATTGCATAAAACTAATGAAATAAAGGAAACAACCACATTTTTTCATTCAGCGTGCACATTTTCATAATAATTAAAGCTATTCAAGATATCTGAAGTGTATGAAGTGTTTGCATGTTTGTGCAGTATTACAGTACAATTATTTTGCAAAATACAGCCATTTCAAAGCATATTTCGCAAAGTACAGTATTTCGAAGAGTTTATTGTGCATCTGAATGTTACAAGCTTCTGTGTGAGCTTGTTCGTATATAATTACAAGGGCCATATTTTACAGTGTGTTTCAGCATAATTTCTTGGCATGGCAGACGGATTTTGAAAATAAGGTCCACTTGTGTTTGATACTAATACTGCAGAGAACTGGAGAGTGTTTGAGCAAGAGTACGATACTTTCAAACAGGCTGCATTTTCTGATAAAGATGATCACACAAAGACATTTATTCTGCTTAATTTAACTGGTTCAGAAGCCAGTGAACAGGAGCATTCATTTGTGTATGCACCTGCTGTATTTGCAGGAGAGGGTGAAAACTGTTGTATAGTTGTACCAGCTGAGTCAAGGGAAGACCCTGAGTGCTTAAAACAAATTTAGAGAAATGTGCAACCCCAAGATGAACATTATAATGGAAAGGCACTTATTTTACACAAGAGATCAAAAGCCTGGTGAAACTTTTGCAGCATGTGTAACTGATTTTTAGAAACAGAGCTAAAATGTGCAGATTTGGTAATTTAAGGGATGAGCTGATAAAAGACAGACTTGTATATTGCTATGAGAAAGATTTGGTTTTGTGACAGTGATTTACCTTTGAATAAGGCCATAGAGATCTGTCAGATAAATGAGCTCACAGAAAAGCACACAAATATGCTTACAAATGAGAAAAGCATGCTTCTAGTAACTTCTAAAGCCAATGTTGATACTATGCAGTGCGCATTTAAAAGAAATGGGCTCAAACACATGGCAGCAACTGCAACCCCTGCAACACTCACTGGTAAACCTCAGAGCTTTCTAGCAAACTACAGAGTTTGCACAGTCTCAGTGCAGCACAAGCGTGAGTCGGCAAACTCAAAGAATGGGCCCCCACCCAGTTTCATTGCTAACTGTCGTAATTGTGAGAGCAATCATGAGTCTAAAAGAGAAACGTTCTTAGCTTTTGGTCAACAATGATACAAGTGCAATAAGTGGAATAATTTCAAAAGGTTTTGTATATCAAAAGGTACATTTCAAAAAAATGAATTGATCAATTAGAAAATTGTGACGCTATTTTCCATGTTGATGGTATGTCAGTGCTCAGTGAAACAGTTAACGCAGTAGAATTATGGACAAAGAATGAAGTATTGTGTACTGTTCGGATAAATGGAAAACTCATAGAGCTGAAAGCTGACACAAGTTCAAAGTGCAATGTTATGTCAGCTGAAACATTTCCTAGAGTATGTGCTGGTGAGAAGCTTGATTTGGCAAAGTGTGAGAAGCTTGTTGCTTATGGCGATGAAGAAATTCAAACTGAAAGCTTAACAGTGCTTTCATGTTACTATGCTGGGAAAAGATATGACTTGTTATTTTATGTGGTCAAAAGTGATGTCCAGTCATTATTAGGGCTCACAGAGAGTTTGAAAATGGGACTGCTTTCATTTAATAAGGAAGTCTACCATGTTAGTTAAAAGACCACTACTCTAATTTTGCCCAGTACAGTTTCTCTACCTATGCTGATCTCTTCGAAGACAAACTAGGCAAGCTTCCAGCTGTGTACTCCTTGAAGTTAGATCCAGGTGTCAGCCCAGTTGTCAGACCAGCCTGGAAAGTTACAGTAGCCATGCAGAAGAGAATTAAATTAGCAGAGCTAGATAAAATGGTGCAACAAGGTGCGATTTGTCCAGATGATGAACCTACTGAATGGGTATCCTCCATGGTGGTAACTCATAAGAAAAGCTCAGATGACATCAGAATATGTACTGATCCACAAGAGTTGAACAAAGCATTGAAAAGACCTAATCACCCAATGCATACAGTCGAAGAAGTCGCTGCTGTTATGCCAAATGCCACTGCTTTTTCTGCCTTGGATACAAAGAGTTCTTTTTGGCAAATTCTGCTTGACCGAAAATCTTCATTGCTAACCAACTTTCAGTACTCCATTTGGAAGATACAGATTTCTGAGAATGCCATTTGGGATAAATTCTGCAAGTGAAGTCTGTCAGCGTGCAATGGATCAAATTTTTTCTGGGTATCTATGTGCTATTATAGTAGATGATGCACTGGTAGGAGCGAATAGTAAAGCTGAGCATGACAGAAACCTCAAGAAAATTCTGGAAAGAGCATGTGAAGTGAACCTTAAGCTAAATCCTCAGAAATGCAAATTCAGGCTATGAGAAGTCACTTATATTGGTCATTTATTTACCAGTTCAGGCTTACGACCAGATTCTTCTAAGCCAACAGCTACACTCGAGATGCCAGCTCCAGACAATGTTCAAGCCCTGCAACGTTTTCTCAGCATGGTTAACGACCTAGGCAAGTTTATTCCAGACTTGAGACAACTTTCAGTACCACTCAGAAAACTGACACTTAAAGATGTATCCTGGTCATGGCTGGAACAGCACCAGAGAGCATTTGATGTCCTGAAACAGTGAATTGTTGGTCCACCAACTCTCAGATACTATGATGTTCACAAACCAGTTATTCTTTCTCATGATGCTTTGAAATTTGGTCTAGGTGCAGTCATTCTACAAGAGGGTCAACCTGTTGTTTATGCAACCAGAACTCTTACCCAAACTGAAATGCGATAGAGAAAGGGGTCTTGACAATTTTGTTTGCATGTTCAAAGTTCCAGGATTATGTTTACTGTAGACCTATCCAAATCAAAACAGACCACCAACTTCTAGTCACTCATTTTGAGAAAGCCTATGCATACAGCTCCAGCAACATTGCAAAGCATGATGCTGAAATTGCATAAGTATAATTTCAATCTTGTCTACAAGACAGGCAAACTTCTTTATCTTTCTGATGCTTTATTCAGATCACTCAGAAATACCTTTGAACAGCATCAGAATGAGAAATTCGATTTTGAAGTCTAAGAAGTGATTAATTTTTCTTCCACACGTCTTGATGAGCTTATTTTCCTTACAGAGATGAGATTCTGTCTGACAATGGTATTATTATGAAAGGTCCTAAAGTGATTGTTCCAAAGTCCTTGCAACAAGAGTACATTACTATCGTGTATCGTGGCTACCCAGGAGCAGACTCTACCAAAAGAAGGGTGAGAGGACTAGTATTTTGGTCTTCTATGTCACATCGACAGAGTGTTATCATCTTGTTCTGTATGCAACAGTACTAAGTTACATCAACAAAGAGAATCACTTCAGCTAAACCAGATTCCTAAACTACCTTAGTCAATGGTAGCCACTGACATTTTTGAGTGGAATGGTCAACATTACTTGGTGTTAGTAGACTCTGATTCAAATTGGTTCACAATTGATCTACTTCCTAATCTAGCATCCAATACTGCATTACTAAGATGAAGTGTCATTTTGCAGTCCATGGTAGTCTGCAAAAAGTTATTTCTGACAATGGTGCACAGTTTACAAGACAACAGCTCAAAAGATTTGCTGAAGTATGGGACTTTACTCATGTCATGAGTAGCCCAGAGTATCCACAGTCAAATGGCTTGGCAGAATGTGAAGTTCAAAGTGCAAAACAACTACTAGAGAAGTCAAAGTGAGACAATATTTGGGTTTTCCTGAATCTTTTGAATCTCAGAAATGTTCCTTGTGACAAACATCTTGGTTCCCCTGCTCAGAGACTTCTGTCGAGAACCAGAACCACATTACCAATTAGTACCAAATTATTGGTTCCATGTGTCAAGAACAACAGGTCAGTGAAAGCCAATCTGTTGAAGAATCGTTTATCCCAGAAGTCATATTATGACAAGACCAGCAAACCGCTCAATCCATTACGAGAAGTAGTGGTAAGGATGCAAACGTCCAAAGGTTATGATCAGATTGGAGTCGTGAAGAATATTTGCTCAGAGCCGAGATCGTACATTGTGGAATCACAAGGAGTAAAGTGTAGGTGGAATCGGAAACATTTGGTGCTGGTGTCCCAGCCTGTACCACAGCACACAGCCTGTGAGAAAGACTCTATATCTCAGAGTGAGCTTTTCACCATTCCAGTTCCAGAAGACATTCCAGTAAACATCCCTGTTCCTGTGATGAATCCCAAAATTCCTGATACAAGTTATTCACTGAAGACTGTCCCTGTTGCTAAACCCAATTCTGATCCCCATGGACATAATACCCTTGTAGATACAACTTATCTCATATATAATATGAAAAAAAAAAAAAAAAAAATGTTATGAATATGTATTATTTTATACTAGGGTATGATATTATAAATTAGTATTTGTTTTGATATGTGTATCTTCTATGCATTTTTTCTGTATTCCCCTTACTTGTTATAACCTTTGGAGCTTTTCTCCCCGGGCCTCCACTGAAAATGGACATATACCCAGCTGGACTAGCCCGGTCAACAAATGTAAAATAAAATAAAAATAATTACTATATTACTAGAGCAGGTCGCATTTTCAGACCATGTTACAGATATAGGGCAACTTGGACATCAACATTGTGTTTCTAATATCTATATTATTGCATGTCTTACTCCAATGTCATTTCATTTCAGGGCAATCTATTTAAGAGGAAGTATGTAGATCAATACGTATGTATGCATTTAAGAAGCTTTCCAGGGGCTTGCACAAGTGTATAAATATGGAGCACATACGAGCCTGCCATTTTGTAGTAAGCTGTTGAGAAGTAAGCATGTATGTCTATATAGTCTGTCTGTTAATCAGTTTGTTTATATTTTGTAATGCTGCTATCCATCCCGGTGTGTTTTCATGTAATAAATCATATAAACGAACTACCCGGCCTGTTCATCATCTATTGCAGAGAGAGACGAGTGACACTCCCCATTAAAGCATATAGTGGTTTCACACAAACAACAACCCTAATATGCCTGAGTGTCAACACTCTAGTTCCTCCATATATGCTAAAAGGTGATGCTGACTAGATATGATTGGGGTTTTTAGGACCAGATCAACTAGTTGTTCCCGTGTACAAAAAGTATTTGCTTACATTCATAAAAATAATTTAAAAAGGCATAGAATTTCTTTAACTGTATCTTTTAATTTATGATTAGTCTACAAATCAGTGTTTCTGTATAAATCAGATTCCTAGTTGCTTCAGAATTTTATCACTCGTTAAATACAACACACAAAAAATGCACAGTTAAAACTTTGACTTGCGAAAAGTGATCACGTTACATGACCGATCGATGAGCAAAGAAATGAGTCCGGTGATAGTCATACAACTACAGCAGGATAACTGCAAAAAACGCACAAGGACACTGACCCTATAAACAATATCACACTTTGTTTAAACTATACTATTTTAATGGAAAAACTACAGTACTTCACTGACAGTTATACCTTTCAAGTACAGATGTATCATTTTAAATACATGCATACCACCTTTTACATTATACATCAGTCATGCAATAGAACAAGTTCTGCTAAACTTCCTTGGAAGACAAAACCTTACAACTAATGATCTGTCTATATCCATTCTGATATTCATTTATTTGCATCATATTCAAAATACATTTATTATCCAACTAAATTTGACTACTTAAATTAGCTGGAAAATCAATGCCTGTGGAATTTAACTTCCAGGATTATAATTTGCTTGTGAGATTAGACTGCTAAAGTAGAGTTTCTGCCTACTAAGATTAGTCACTAGCAACCTCACAAAACTTAACTCTCAAGAATAAATACAAGACAATACAAATCCTACTGCAGTAAAATCAAGTGTGTATGTGTAATACTTCATGAAGCTCAAAGTACCCATCATGCAGGACTTACTGCTGCATTATCCTGTAGTAAGAAGAAGCTTTTACATTTTCTACATGAATGAGAGAAGTAGCTGTAGAATTACCTATCATATAATCTACAGCACTCCAGACCACCCCTCCTTCTCCAACCAAATTTAAAATGAGCTCCACGCTGGGCAGCATACGGCATTAAATCCAAAATATACTCCTTCATTTAGTGAAATAAGTACTCCTGTCATTTACAGCTTTCTAACAATTCAGGCAAGCTTTCACGTTTTCAAGTTCTTCAGTTACACTGCCAAAGGTTTTCATCAAGAAAAGGAGTACTACAACATGCAGTAACCAAAACAGCATATAAAGAAGCTGTAAAGTGACATACCAATTACTACTCATGAATGTAAATGTTACTGTGAACTCATGTCATGTGATGCTGAAGATGTAAAAGGTCTCGTGTCTATAATGAAGTTCACAATTTGTTCTCCTGCAAAGTGCTCAGTGTAATTGTTCTATCATGCAGTAACCAGGTTTGCAAATTACCTTGCAGTGATGCTTTGCTAGGGACAGGCTTGAGTGCACTATGAGTTACCGTGGAGGTGGCAGCAGCAGCAGTATGGGCACCTTCTCCCGTGTAAGCAGATAAAGCCTCCAGCTCTCCTCGATTTGATGAAAATACCAGGTCCAGTGAGGGCAGCTTCAGCATACACTCCACTCGAGACACAGGCAAGCAGCTGAACTTAATCTGTGAGGGCTGCAAAGTGCAGAGAGAGAGTTAGTTCAAGAAAATGAGTCCTCGTAGCTCTAACCATACCTTGCTAGGGAAAGAAGTCAATGGCAATGGGATACTGTTATTTCTTAGTTATTTCATTACAGTTCAGCTTTAACAATATTAAGTGAAAAATAAGGTGAAGTTTTACAGTACATCCAGCTATACTTACACAACTAGGGAGAAATGCCAACAAGATGTAATGAATTTACTGTATCTAATCCCAAAGAACAACACAATGCATTATAAATGAATGATGTTAGCCGTCATATAAAATATTGTAGGTCTGGTAAATACAAATTTGCTTTACAAGCTGTTCTAACCCTTAATATCTGTTAGGGAAAGTTAATACTGATGGAATATTTGTTTCTAAAACAAAATATGCACCAGCAGAACAGTCTGAAATCTGTTGTACAACCTGTTTTCATAAATAATTCGTCAAGCTTGCTTATCAGCAGAAAATAAGTAAGCTTCAAAATTCACCTTTATTACACAATTCTTCTTGTTCTATAGCAGTGAACCTTTAAGTCTATAAGGAGACTCTTTCTTGTCATCCTACCCAAAACTTGGCAAAAGAGGATATAATTGGCTGTTTAACAGAGGTGTCCCATTCTGGGTTCTGTGTTATTCATGGACACAAAATATTTTGTTTCAACACCCAGTACTTCCCAGCCAGACAGGTTCTCAGCACATTTTACTCTCCTACTAAGAGGTTCAATAGCTTGCAGAGACAAGCTAACAAGCATCCCTAACTAGTTCCTCAGTGGAGCTTAATGGAGCTAGAGAGATCTCCATTTATCAGGATGCATACAGACGGGGTCTTTTTATAGATCTCTAAAAGTTTTCAGTGAAACTGAACCTCCTCGCATAAGTAATACCAACCCATAATGTCAAATCCATTTCAAAATCAAATAAGCTGTCAATGGTTCTCCTGCATTCCTAGGACCTGATATATAAACTTGCAGGATGCTCAAACAATCTGCACTTGTCCTGCCTTTTATGAACCCTAACCAACTGGGTAAAAGGTAGGAAAAAATCTTATTCAACCTGTAAGTAATCTAGCACAATTTTTGACACTGACATTCAGTAAAGAAATAGGCTTATAGTTATCTTTTACAGGTTTGGGAGGCATTATTATACTAGAGAATGATAATAATTTATCCTCCCCTTCTTCAGCAAAGGATTTAAAGAGATGGAATAGATGGGGACTCCATATCTTATAAAAAGTGATTAAGTTTGGCATTCAGGCACTGTCAGCTCCTAGTGCTTTTCCTGCCTGGGTAGCCGTAATGATTACTTTCACTTTTGTAAGCTCTAGTCAATTTTCTAAGGTCCTAAGCTGACAGTTTAGGTAGGTCAAACTCTGACATAAATATGTCTGTCATTTAAATTTCTGCCCCCTCCTTACCCTGCTTCAGGTGCAGTTTCCACTTCACTAGCAAGGGTCTCAATTTCTTCTTCAAGACCCTGTAAAGTTTTGGTTTAAGGTCTATGCAAACTCCTTTAATGTACCCCTTAAAGGATACCCACCACACTTTTCCTGGCATAGAGTTACACAGGTCAAGACAAACAGTACTGTTACTGCTTTCTTAACTTCTGTCTGACACATATCCTTGGAAAATATCTGGGGGTCTAGATGCTATAATCTCACCTGCATGCATAGGAAATCCAAAAAGCTGCATGGTCTATAAAGGGGAGCTCTATTAATCCTATCTTTAATATACAGCCCTTACACAATTTCCGGAAATCAGCCAACAGTCAAGTCTGCTCACAAGCAGAGACAATGGGGCAACAAAGGAGTAGTCAGCAATTTCTGGATGAATTACCTTCTATACATCTCAGCTCCCTTGCTCTTTTATAACCTGCTGCAGTGCTGCTCCAGCCCTCCTCTGCTTCTGGTTTAGTTCTATCCCTAGCAGGGTCTAATACCAGATTAAAATCTCCCGCTAACAACTTGGTACATTTTTCAATGCACTCTGCGCCATACTACTAAAATAGTTTAGGGACATTTCTGCATTAAAACACCTTTAATAAATTTTCACATAAGCCATATGCAAACATACATTAGCAGAAAAGAAAACAAACCATTTTAACATTTTTCCATTTAAATACAATATACATCACACATATTTTCTTTGCTCCTATCATCAGTCTAACATTACAAATATTGCTGAATTCCTGTCTTCCCTTAAACCTCACTCATCCTCCTGAACATTATTAAGCAAGTAATGTTCCCACTTCTATGTAATTTGCTCCTTCCCTTTTCTAAAGATCCCTCTTCCCATTCTTTTATAATATTCAATACCACAAATACAGCTGGTGCAGACTTTCATTTCCATTTTCTAGTAATTTATTTTTTGGCAGCAAACAGACTTAAGGCCTTACTATGTCTAGACAATTCAGACTGTGTATCCCAGCTCAAAAGAATAACTTCCTTACTTACAGCCATTTGCTCATCTAAAATTATGCTACAGATAGTGGATGCCCCCCCCCCCCCGTGTCCCGTTGCATTGTGTGCTAGCCACTACCCCTAGCAGTTAGATTCACACTGTGACTGTTCCTCTCCTTCAAATTGGTCTAAACAAGTTTGCTGAAATTGTGCATCTACGGGACCTACAAGACTTAGATAAAGTGACAGAACACACAAGCAGAGAAATTACCCATAGCAGTTAGATTCACTTCGTGAATGTTCCCCCTCCTTCAAACTGGTCTAAACAAAATTGCTGAAATCTCCATCCACGCACATCTATGTGACCTACAAGACAAAGAGAAAGTGACAGAACACACAAGCAGATAAATGTAGGTTTTTCCCTATGGAGCTCTTGCCCTTAATGCACAGTAATTTATCTGCGCTATTTTTAAACTTTGAAGAGGCGTGCACACTTGCAGGGACGTTAACTAGTAGTTCCCCTCTCCTCACTCTCTCTCTCCAGTTATTCCACCCTTCTGCCACTAGATTTTGTTGTATTTCTTTAAAAACCAAGCAAAGTAAGCTGAACAGGTCAAGTATATCCCAGACTGCTCTCCATGGCTTTCCTAATACCTGTAATGATCTTTATACACACCATGCTGAAAGAGATACTGTAGAGCAACTCCTCTAAATACTGCAGCAGAGTACATTTGATTTTTGGCAACCTTCTGACACTCAGCTGCTGTCTTTTTGTTACAGATAGTTTTTTTTGCTCCTAGCTGTGGCCAGGTTTTGCCTGCTTCGCTCGGCTCACTCCGCTCACCTACCTTACTCTAATTTTTCACCCACTACCACTATTCTAACCTGCTTTCAGAACACTCACCCTTAGAAGCACTACATTCCCTTGCAACATCTCACCCTCCTCAACTGTTATAGTCCACCTCACACTAAACTTCATTATCACTATACATTTATTACAATTCTCATATTAACTCTCACAACTAACAATGTTTCTTGTATCCTGTCTAACCTCTTTATTAATAATTCTTACTCTTGCTACAACAGTTTCTTTTCAAGCTCCTGCACATTACAAATCAGAAACCTCCATCACCTGTTACCCACTGCAACTTTTCAAACATCTCCCACAATTATTTCTCTACACTCTTCCCTATCTCTCAGCTCCCAAACTCTCTACCACAACACACAATAAACCCCACATTATACCTCTCTCATCCACCTCATGTAAAAACACAATATGCTATACTCGTATCTCATCTCAATTCTGCTACAAAGTGGAGACATTCATCCGAACCCAGGGCCTTCTACTAACCTTATCTCCAAAATCTGTCCCAAGAAACTAAATATAACACTTAATCTCAGAAATCTATGTAATAAAATATCCCCACTAAATGCCTAAATAGTACAAAAGAAACACAATATACTAGCCGCAACAAAAACCTGGTTAAACTGCAACATAAAAGACTGTGAAGTAATAACCCTAACTTTGCTATAACTAGACTACACAGATCTTCAAAAAAAAAAAAAAAAAGGCAGAGGGGTGGCCCTGTTATATCCTACCACACTTAGCATAATACCTTACACTAGCATAATCCTTTCGGTCTCTCATGCTGAACTACTCATATCCTCCCTAAACCTCAACAAAACTAAAATCTGCATCATAGTTACATATATTCCCCCAGGAAATAATATACCTTTCTCAAAGAAATACTGTCCTGGACCTCCCAAACAAATAAACATGAGACTATCATCCTAGGAAATGTAAACATAGACTGGCATATTGCATCTGACCCACTCTTATTAACCTCTACGGTTTTCTACAACTCATCTAAAGCCCCACTAGGTATAATAAAGACTTTACTCACCAATCTGCACTAGACTGGATCCTGGTGATCACATCCAACAAATTCTCCCTCCACAGGCAGCCTTTCTAATTCCCTTAGTGACCATCTACCCACATTTGCCATTATAGTCAACACAAAAGAACTCAAAAAAAAAAAACACACACACACACTACAATTGGTCTGAAACCTAACTTAACTTCTGTCAAGAGAAATTTAATGACCTACTTAAGAAAATAAATTGGGACACCCCTAAATCTTCTCCCTCTCAATGAAGCAGTGCTGTATTTCAATACCACCTTTCTACATATACTTGGTACTCTAGCCCCTATATGTAATAAAATAATTAAAAGGAATACTGCTCCATGGCTAACCAAAGAATGCAAAAACCTTATGAAACAAAGGGATGCCTGGAAGCAAAATAAAAGTGTGGGAAATCTCATTCATTTCAGGCAACTTTGCAACAACGTGAAAAATTTAGTGAACAAAGATAAGAATCATACTACTCCCTCCTTCAATTTGAACATAAAACCAACCCCCACAAATTGTGGTCCTCTACATCAACCTTACTCAACCCAGGTACAACCAAGAAACACTGCCCAACACTAGATACCCCTACATCCCAAGCAGCTGAAGACTTCAACAAGCACTTTTTAAAATCTATAGCCAACCTACTCTCAAACACCTCCAACACCAGACCCTCTTACTCCACCTCAAATTTAACCACCACCTATAATATCTCTCCGTCTAGATCCGACCCTGATCATTATTACAGCCATAAATTCCACACCAATAACTAACCACTTTCGTATTTCATCCCATACCTACAACTATCATACGAAGGCTATTGCAAAAACTAAAACCGCACTCCACCTCAGATGATAATCTCCCACCCCAATACCTTAAACTATCTACTGACTCCATTGCCTACTCAGTTGGTATCCTAATCAATAGAGCTATATCAGAATCACTAGTTCCTAGCATAAGAAAAATGTCTATCACCCCCATCCACAAAAGAGGAAACTCCATTGAACCTGCCAATTTTAGCCTCATATCTGTCCTCTTACCTCTAAAATTCTAGAAAGATGTACCCACCAACGGCTAATGCAATACCTACTACAAAATAATTTACTCACACAGACTCAGTATGGTTTCCGCCCGGCCCACAGCACATCCACAGCTTTAATATCCTTTAGTGACACCATGAACAGGGCTACAGAAGCAGGAAATTATGTATTTGCATTATTTCTTGACCTCTCTAAAGCATCTGACACTGTTACTCACCCCCTACTTCTGAACACTCTTTCCAAGTTAGGCTTTTCTCATACCACAGTTCAGTGGTTTCAAAGTCACTTATATGATCAGAAACAAGCCATAAAATGGTCATGTGAACTTCCCCCTTTCTCCCTAACCCTACAGGAGTCCCACGTGGCTCCATCCTAGGCCCCCTATTGTTTAATATATTCACAAACGACCTACATACTTCATAATTCCCTGGAACTCTCATACAATATGCAGATGATTCCATTATTGTCTGCATGTCCTCCACACTTCCCGAACTACTCACCAACACACAAAAGTCTTTTACTGCCATTCAAACCTAGATTACTAATGCACAACTATTCCTTAACACTAAAATAAAATAAACTTCTCCTCTTCCACCCCCAAAAATCCCACTTCTGACATAGATCAATTCAAGATACATTCAGCAGATAATACAATTACTGAAATAGTCCAGCATGCCAAACTGCTTGGAGTCATTATTGATAGTCAAGTGAAATTTGACGTCCATATCCAGCAAAATATAAAGAAAACCCACCAGAAATGAGGACTTCTCTACAGAAACAAACACTGTCTAAGCAATACAACTACAGTCACACTGGCTAAAATCTTCCTGCTCCTCTCTCTGTTCTATGGTTCTACTATTCTTATCAACTTACAGATCTCTATTAAATCCAAATTGCAACAGTGCTACAACAAAGTTTGCCACCAATTCTAAATACCACCCATCACTGTAGATCACTTTAAGACCTTAATTAGCTTGAACTCCCAAACAACCTCCATTACATCCAGCTATTAACTGTGCACAACTTAATCTATAAACCATTTGCCTGCCCAGTTCTGAGCAACTTAGACAAACCCTACCAACCAAACAGGACCCCAAGATTTGAGGACAAAAAACTTCTAACCATCTGTAAACCCTCAAAAAACAAAAACAAAAAAAAAACAGAACTGTCTCTACTCCTGTTCTAACACAAGAGTGTGGAATTCTCTCTCCCCTAGCTATTATACCAATTCCTAGCCTAGCAGTCTTCAAACTTCATTAACACAATATCTAAACAACACATGGCTGTGCACCTGCACTGCTCCAGGATAATGTCAATTTCCTGTATGTGTTATGCTTAGCTCCCTCAAACTGGTTCATTGTCTACAACTTGACACCAAATTGTTCTTAGACTTTCCCCTTACTCTGCTAACAATCATCATTTCAAACAAAAGTTTTTCTCACTGTTTATATATAGTGATGTGATATCTTTATTGAACTTATGTGATGAAACTAATGCACCGAGTGTTATGTTATTGCTTTTAGATGAATCTGTATTTGGAGCTTTTCTCCCTGGGCCTTCGCTGAAAACGGGTTTTGCTGACCCAGTCGGACTTTCCAGGTAAACAAACGTTGAATAAAAAAATAAATAAATAAAAAAATTCTGATAGAATACTCTGAAGAGAATTTTTAAAATCTGCCAACTCATTATACTCCTAAAACATAAATACCCAGTTACGTCTTTCTTCTCCATCAGACCTCCAACATTTGCTATCTACCTGAAGAAAAATTATTTGAAGTCTGCTTTGGGTATAAAAATACCTATGCAAATTCTTCCAAGCAAAAATATTAACCCTTCTGGACTTGGCTGCATACTTGGGAACCATACAGATGTCTTCCCATTGTTTTCTTGTAAATTGCTTTTCCAGTCTTTCTTCCCAATCTTTTCTAACCTCCTCTGACTGATTCTTACAATACCATCAACATTTTATATGCCCTACTAATTATCCCTTTGCTAACAGCTGCTTCTTTTCTAAATTCAACTAAAAACTCAATCAAAGGAGGTCTTTCATTTAAAATTCCCCCTCTCCCTTTTTCGTTGCCTGTACTCTTGAGATCAAGCCCTGGTAGGGAAGACAGTCTCTAGCCTGCAATCCAAATGTCTACTTAGTCTCATCCTACTCTGTTACCTTTCCTGCTTGAGTTATTTGCTCCCAAAATCTAGGTTCATTTGCCAGATTCCTCCAGTAAATTCCACTCTCCTTTTGCCTATTTTCTGTACCCCCTACTTGCAGTCATCCCTACTGGCAAAATCTCATTTCTCCATTCTCGTACTGGATTAGTTCGTAGAATACTTTCTGATACTTTATGAATATAATGCTCTGTATGGTTGTCATTCTACTTAAGGATCAAAATCCCACTCTCTCCTTACTTCTTGAATTTCCTCCTTGCTTCATCATCATTCCTTCCCACTTTGAATTATAACATCAGGTAAACCTAAACCACCTTGCTCTATTAAAAGGATCAACTTATCCCATTTAACTCTTGCCCTCCTTTCCTCCAAGATAAAGCCCATCAATTTTTTATTAATTGTTGTCCACAACTTCTCCTCAGGTTGATAAAAGTATGCCTAACCCATATACAAGACTAAAGGGACCAAAACCATTTTCATTGCTTGTATCTTACTATCCTTATCCATAAATAAGAGTTTCCAGTTTCTCAATTTTTGTATTATCTTTTAAGTCTCTTCCCACATATCATTAGCTGCCATGACAGAAGCATTTTTAATCCATACTTCTAAACACTTCATCTTATTGTGTCCCCATAAATATAAGTATTGATGAATCAGTTCTTGTGTGAGTACATAATTTATGGCTATAGCCTTTGTTTTATCTTCATTAATTTTATATTCCGAAAAGACTTTAATCTGTCTAAAAACGTTTGTTCCAGAACAAACTGCAATGTCTTTTTCTGGATTTATCAGGTATAAAATAATAATCATCTGCAAATAAAGCCAACTTTTCTTAACTACGTACCAATTATATTTTTTTATTTCTGAGTCCCTTATTTTCTTTGCCAATGGCTCTCAATATAAAGCAAATAAAGGGAAAAGAGGACACCCATGCCTGGTTCCTCTGTTCAAACACAGCTTATCTGTGAGGAACCCTCTCACTTTAATTCTTGTTTCTCATCCTTCAAATATCCTTCTAATTATCCTTATTATTTATTGTACTTGGAAACGCAAAAGCTTCCAGTGCCCTACTCATCCCAAATTACTCTGTCAAATGCTTTCTCTGCATCAAAATCCACCACTAACAGAGATATTTCCTCACATTCTGCATCGCTCTGGATCAACATGTTCTATTAATATCGTCAATTGTTTGTCTCCCCTCCAGAAAACCACACTGATCCATATTTATAAATTTTGGTAACATATTTGCCATTCTTTTAGCTAATACAGATATAAACACTTCATAATTGTGATGTAAAATTGAAATGGATGTATATGAAGCTGGCTCTGAAAGGACTTTGCCATCTTTAGATAACACAGTCGCCACAGCTTTCTTCCAAGATGTTGGTGCTTCCCTTCCTTTTAAAATAATGTTAAAATCTTCTGCATGTTTACCACTTTCCAAACTTCTGCAGGAATATCATCTGTTCCTAGAGACTTTCCTAAAGGTTGATTACATATCACTGCTTTTATCTCATCACCTCCTACCTTAACTGTTAGTTGTTGAACTTCATCTCCCTGTAACTTTGAATAATCAAGTCTTCCATAAATATTTCCATTTGTCCTCTTCCTTGATTTCCATATTTCTCTGCTTTATAAAAATTTTCATAAAATTTCCAGACTGTCTCTAAAACCTATACAAGATCTCTGGTTATTCTTCTTGTTACAGGTTCTTTAAGTCTGGTGACAACCCTTACAAGATTTTACAGATTTATTTGTCTTTGTTTACTGGGAAAGTTTGATTGGGTAATACCCATTTCCAGCAGAGACCGGGGAGAAAAGCTGCATTTGCTTACACTCCATTACACTAAGTTCCAGTCAAACACAGAGCTACATTTCATTTTACACACAAATGGCAGTTGCATTTCTATTTACATTTATACAGAAACAGTAGTTACATTTATACATATACATTCTAAGATTTAACAGAGGTGGACGTTACTAAAGAGAAAGCACACGTGCAACTTAGCAGACTGTTGCCTAAATCATTCTGCTAAAAGTTTTTGTGCACTGAAGTTATCAAAATGGATATTACCCAGATACTCTCTTATTTTCTCTTTAGCACTCTGCATTTGTTCCTCTTCTTGTTCTGTTAGATTCCCCTTATTCTGCAATACTTTAACCCTTGTCAGTCTCTCTAAGTAATTCCTATTACTTCTTAACCATATCTATTTCTCTTTTATTTCAACCCTATATTTAAACTCCAGTTTCATTTTTATTCCAGTCACTAGCTATACCTTCTGAAGATATTTCTATGTTCCCTATTAAATTCTCAAATAATTTCCACTACCTATTCCTTAAACTCACTTTTTAATAAGTAGGTGGGGAAGGACCAGTGTCTTATTTTTACTTTTATCCTACATTTATATTTTAGTTTTTATTGGTGCATGACCAGAAATAGTTACTGGATGTGGGCTGAAGCTTTCAATTTAACTGCACTTGTTCCTGTGAAATATAACTTCTATCTGGTCTAGCCCAGTTACTGTATCTTGGGAGAATAACATGTAAATTCTATCCAAGTTCATACTACTCAGTTTAACGAAAAGCTCTGCATTATTCCTGTTAACATCTTGCCAATAATAACCTCTCTGCCTGGTGTGTTAAACTTTACCCTGACTGACCAGTCTTCTTCCACTTGAAAGCCCAGAGGGTTCCATCTTGAGTCTGTCTTTTATTACAACACCTGCTTTAGATTTACTAAAACTGTACCTCCCAGAACCTTGAAACAGTATTCATGAACTTCCTTTTCAATTTACATTCCTGGATACATAAAATATATGTTCCCAATTTATTTACACATTTTTTACTAACCCTCTCTTAATCAATGAGTTAATGCTAACATTTACAAAAATTCCTTTGAATATAAACCAACACCAATACTCAAAACTTCTTAATTGCCTATTCAACCTTAAAAGAATAAAGAAAAGAAAATACCTATTCAATGGGGGAAGAAATGAAATACAGAAATGGCACCTTCCGACAGTATAAGAACTGGAAATATGACTTCCCAGTGCCCCATCCTGTACACAAGTTTACTGCTGGTTAAACCAAGTGCAGAAAAGCCAGCATTCTTAGCTTTCACTTCCCAAAACTAGGATGAAAAAAAAATGCCACACTTTCCGAGGTCAGCAGGTTTAAATAACTACATCCAAAACCTAACAAATACAGACCCCCCCCCCACAACACACATATTATTAATATAAATGAACTGTATCAGTTTTTGCCAAAAACAAAAACTCTTTACCTTAATATTGCATAATTATTCGATAAAACTTTGTTTTTGAATACCAAACAAGTAAATGTCACTTTCTGGACTCTGTTTTTCTCTTTGACATTTTCTTTTTAGAATGCATCAACACTACAAAATGGTCAATAGACTGCAGCCTGAGCCTAATCCAAGATCATGGATCATCTGAACTCTCCTCCTTTCCATTTCTTCACTGTTTTTCACAGAAAGCTTGACTTCTTCACTAGGATCATTGGCCAGTAGCACAAACTTGTGCATCATTAGGAGGTCTTCCTTGAACAGGTGTCTTGTTGAAACTTTCCTTGGTCTACTGGTCCCTGGTTCAGTGATCAAACCCAAGCTGTCTGCACTAATTAGTGCAGACATGTCAAGGAAGATGGCAATGCTGTGAAAGTGCCTCGACCTGTAATGCATTTTGAGCTACCTGGGCCTGAAACTGTTTGACTTGGCTGGGGTAAGAACCTTTAGCTGTATTAGGTATTCTCCCCAGCTGCAATGTGCCTTGAAGAAATTTCAAGCCTCTGTTTGTGTGTGAAAGGTACAACTAGACTGTTCCTACCAAAAAATAAAGATTGATAGGTAGCTAAAGAAGGAAGCCACTCCATTTTTACAGCATAGCTGCCTACCTGACTTCCCCAAATGTGCACCTCTTTTTTAAGGCTTCCACAGAAAAGTCCTGAAACAGTCTACCACAGTGTTTCAGCAGCAAGAAAGGTCTCCCTTCCCCAGCATGCATCAGAAGTCAAAATTTATCAGCCTCATTTAGCCAATGGAAGGGTATCACTTTGGTTCTAAATATGTTAAGGCTCAATGTGCCCTCTCCACTGTTATTGAATATTCAGAGCTAAGGCTCATTGATCTGGGTACCTGCTGTTCCAAAAACATACAGCAATTGTTCCCTTCAAGATGTGCTGCTACACCAAGTAGGTATAAATTGTTTCTCCAACACATATTTTCAAGGTCTTTCACCTTCCTGTTTAATACAGCTACCTCTACCTCATGCTTGTCTACCGAGCATCACAGTTTCTTTCAGCTGAGAAGACTGCATTCACATCAGTTACTAAAAACATAGTTTTGGCCACACAGTTATCTATGGCTTCCTGTTTAAGTGTGCTTTCTTGTTTAAGCACTGCCATGTCAGCCAACATCATGGCAATTAACTGAGCCAGATTATCAATCTTGAGAATGAGAGCGTTGTAAGGGTTGGGACAGGAAAAGACCATCCATGGTTTCCTCTGATGCAATCTCCAAACAGAGCAGTTCCGAATAATGACTGATATACCAGGTAAGCTAATTTCCAAACTGCAGAAAAGTCATGCAAACTTCATTTTGGACTTAGTGGAGCAAATGCTTGTCCTAACACCTGGAATCTCCTATGATCAGAGCAGTACCCCAAGGCTGTCCCTTGCCTGTATATTGTACTGATATCACCAAACCAATTTAGATGTGTGTCCGAATAGCTTTAAGCTAATAGAACCAGTAGGTCGAGCTCCGAACTTAACAGAGATCTTAAGAGACTTATTTTTTAAAATGCTGCAAAAGATTCTCCAGTACAATCAAAAAAAAAAAAAAAAGACATGGTGACCCCTTGGTTCTTCTTCAAATGAGATTCTCCTTTATTGTAGGATATTTTCAGAAGTGCCTACTGACATCTTGTGTGCACTACACAAGGGGAGGGGGCCCAACCTCAGGTCTGGGAGAGGTGCCTTTGTCTCACTCTCTGGTTCTTGGAGGATGATACGGGGCTGGCCCCTTCCCCTTATTTTTTTGTGAGCTTCTTAGAGCCAGTAGCCCAAATCATAATATGGTTAAGCTGTAAGATGACTATTAATGGACAGAGGAATAAGCAGAAGATGGACCATTTGGCAACTCATGACTCTTGACAGGGACTTGAAGCCTTTCTCTGAGAACAGTGAAGACCAAGGTTATCTTCTATCTTGTTATGAATGAAGTTAAAATGTATTCTGTGTATGAATATATTCAATCAATAGAGACCAGGCATCTCTGAAATAATGCACTTTGTGTCCACCTGAGCTCTAGCTCTCCATCAGTCTTAACTCTTCTTTTAAGGAGATGGTGGGGAAGTGAACAGTCTCGCTAAACAAAGCGATGTAATGACTCTGGAGACATCCTTTTTTAACATCTTTATGAAATTATAAAGAAGTTATGTACTCACCATAACACTTCATCTGTGTTGTCAAACTTCTTTTATTCTTGACGAATGGGTTCTGGTTCAGATCCTCGGAACTGGCTCGGCCGTTACTCAGCTCGTGTCAGCCAAAAACTCTCAAGTTAAGACTCTACCCACAGTGCCCCTCTCTTCATTACCTCAGATCAAGTTTGCAGATTATAGGAAGAGTGCACACAGAAAAAAAGGTAATCAAAGCACTGTCCAAGGTAAAAACCCTAGGGTATCCCAGGACAAGAGTTCGATCCTTCAGGATTTCTATAGGAGGGGGGAAGGTGGGAGGGATGCCAAGAAAGAATTAAGATAGACAACACAGATGGGATGTTATGGTGTGTACAACGTCTTTATCTGATGTTGTCAATCTTCGTTCATTCTTGACGAATGGGACAGAGTCCCCAGCTACTTTATTTCCTGAGTGGCCTTATGGAAGGATATTTCTGAGAACCATAGAGCCGAATGATGCTCTTTCCCTGGAGACCATATCCAATTTGTAATGAGTGATAAACGTGTGACATGTAGCCCAAGTCGCAGCTGCACAAATTTCATCCATGGAAGCTTTTGAATGGAAAACAGCTGAAGTGGCAACTGATCTGGTGGGATGCACTCCAAAAGGCGCAGGTAACTTTTGGTTGTTATGGTTATAAATGAAAGTAATGCAATCTCTCAACCATCTAGATAAAGACACTTTCGACACAGCTTTCCCATCTTTGGGCTAGAAAAGGAAATAAACAACTGATCTGATTTTCTAGACTGTTTAGTCCTGTCAAGGTAAAAACTTAGTTGTCTATGAACGTCTAGTAAGTGCAAGCAATATTCACCTTTGTTGGAGAAATTGGGGAAGAAAACTGGTACCTCAACAGTTTGATTAATATTAGATTCAGAGACTACCTTAGGAAGAAAGGAAGGGTTGGTTCTCAACAAGACCCTGTGCTTATGAAAAATTATACAGGGGGGTTTCACACACAGTGCCTGGATATCAGAGATTCTTCTGGCGGAAGTGATGGCAACTAGAAAAAAAGAGTTTTCCAGGACAGGAATTTGAGATGGCAAGTGGCCGCTGGTTCAAAGGGAGATAGTACTAAGGACTGCAAAATGAAGGTCAAATCCCAGGAGATTAAGGGGTCTTTAAATGGAGGTTTGAGGTGTAATCTTGCATAGGTGATGAGAGTTTAAGGAATGATCATTGAACACAATGTGAAAATTAGAAATGGCTGCTAACTGAACTCTAATGGTGGACTCAGAAGCACCTTGATCAAAAAGGGTAGCTATAAATTCCAAAACTTTTTCACCGGGTGCCGAGAAGGGGTCTAAATTGTTTTCAGAGGCCCAGACAGATAAACTCTTCCATTTGCTGGAATATAGTCTCTTGGTGGAAGGTCTGTGAGAAGCCAGAAGAATCTTTTGTACAGGGGAAGTATTATTATTCTGCCTGGCAACTAAAGGAATTGGAGGAACCAAGTTGTAAGCCTGAGAGTCGTAGACTGGAATGCACCAATCCCTGTGGATGACACAGCAGGTCTGGAACTAGGTTCAAAATCAACAGTTGGCGAATCAAGTGAGGCCACAGAAAGGGGAACCAAATTTGCCTGGGCCAAAAGGGAGCAATCAGAATCACTTTGCTTCGCAATCTTTGGGCTTTCTTTAGGAAGAGGGGAAAGACGTAAAGAAGACCCGAGGGCCAATCAAGAAGTAGCATCTCTCTTGGGGACTCCCCCCGGGGGGGGGGGGGATTTGGGCAAAGTAGCTGCTGTACTTGTTGTTCACTGGAGATGCAACGACGTCGCAGCAAGGCTGACCCCAGCAGCGAAAATTTTATTTTGTCACTTTGAGATTGAGAAACCACTCGTGAGGCAGTAGAATCTGTCTGCTCAACTTGTCTGCTATCAAGTTGGAAAGCTACAGGATATGTGGTACCACAAGAAAGAGGCTGGACGCTATCGCCCACTGCCACATTCTGAGGGCTTCCCGGCAAAGGGGGTAGGATTTGGTTCCACCTTGCTTGTTGATGTACCATACCACGGACATGTTGTCTGATTGGATCAGAACTGTTCCTAGAGGAAGAGCAGATTGAAAGGCTTGCAATGCTAGGAGCACTGCTCTCATTTCCAGAATATCGATGTGCAAGTTGGCCTCTTGTGGTGACCAAGTGCCTTGGACTGCTCTCCCCAGATAATGCTCCCCCATCCCATCTGGGAGGCATCAGTAGTCACTATGGCCTTGGGTGGAGAGAGAACAAAGGGTCGACCCATTAGAATTTCTTTAGACTGCATCCACCAGGACAGATCCTTTTTGCAGCGACCTGTTATTAAGACTGAGTGAGAGAGAATGGGCCATTCAGATGAAAGAAGCCACTGAAGTATCCTCATGTGAAATCTTGCCAAGGGAACTAGGGTTATGGCCGCCGCCATAGATCCCAAGGCTTGAAGGACAAATAAAGCAGGCATTTTGTTCTTCACTAAGATGTGCTGAACCTGAGACATTATCTTTTGGAATCTGTGAAAGGGCAGAGAACATGAAATTGTGTTGAAGCAGGCTCCAATAAATTCTAGGTCCTGCGTGGGAGATAGCTGTGACTTTTCTTTGTTGACTGTTATGCCCAGAACACTGAACATGCATATGATCAAGTTCGTGGCTTGAAGCTGTAGATGTCTGGTAGGGGTGGTGAGGAGCCAGTCATCTAGATAAGGTAACACCTGGAATCTGTTTAGTCTCACATGGGACATAACTGCTGCCATGCATTTGGTGGACACTGTGGGGGCTGTAGTGAGACCAAAGGGCAGCTCTCTGAACTGATAATGACTGGTCTCCAGCTGAAAGCAGAGATACCTTCTTGAGCGTTTGTCCATTTTTATGTCATAATACGTGTCTTGAAGGTCTATAGAGCACATCCAATCATTTTTCCCTAGAAAGGGAAGAAAAGACTGAACTGTGACCATCCGGAATTTTGTCTGCTGAACAAATTTCTTCAGAAAGCTGAGGTCCAAAATTGGCTTCCAGTCCCCTGTCTTCTTTGGCACTAAAAAGAACCTTGATCCTATATGGTCTGGTGGGACTTCTTGGATGACTCTTTTTTGTAACAGCTTTTGAACTTCTATGGCTGCTTGAACCCTCTGATTGGGGGGAACATCAGAGATTTTTCTTAGTAGCTTTGGGAAAAGCATGAAGGGAATGTGGTAGCCTACGGCAATGACTTTCTGCACCCAAGCATCGGAGTTTATTTGTCACCAGGCTGTCGAGTGCAGTGAGAATTTTCCCCCAACTGCTTCCAGAGGTAAGCAATTGGGCCTACTTTCAGGAGCACTGATGGAGTTTGTCCAAGAAAGGAATCTCTATTACCCTCTTCTACCCCCAGGGAAGCCATCACCACGTATATCCTGAAAAGGTCCCTGGGACTTCCTGAACCACATCTTTCCACTCCTCTGATTCCTGGAATAGGATCGCTGAGGAGCAGAAAAATGAATGCTCACAGCAGACAGGGTCTTTCCATTCTTTTCACACCTGACTACCTTGGGGCCGAACAAAGATGATCAGTCAAAAGGAGCACTGACTAAGGAAGAAGTGAAGGGCTCCATGAATTCACACAAGCGCATCCAGGTGTGTCACCTTATGGCAACTCCAGAACCCGTTGCCCTGGTCATGCCTTCGGCTGTGTGTGCAATAAGCCGCATGGATGAGTTTGATATAGACTCTAGGGTGGCTAGCTGAGAGGCAACCTTATCTTGCACCTCATCTGTTACAGCTCCAGTGAGAGTTTCTGATAACTCCCTGATCAGATCTCTCTAGAGTCTAGTAAAGTGTGCCATAAAGTTCAAGGATCTGAGTTCAAAGGTCAACGAAGCAATGACCTGCTTTCTAAATCTGTCTATCATCCTAGACTCCCTGTTAGGCGGATGGACAGCAGGATTCTCATCAGCAAGTTCCTTCTTGGTGGCAGCTGCCACCACCATGACATTCACTGCTAAACCCTTGGCTCAATACTGGTTGTCCTCTGGTGGGGAAAGAATTCTGTCCAGTCTCCACGGTACAGACTCTATGGAGTCAGGATCCTTCCAAGCCCGCTGTGCGATCAGCCTAATAATACTGTCAGCGGGTGGGGTCACCCAGGAAGTAGATGGTCGAACACCGAATGCTTGCAAGTACACGGATTCCTCAGAGGTTGGGTCTTGGGCTTCCAGTTACCCCTCTGTTTTAGTATCTCTAGGATGTCTCCAAAGGAGACATCTTCAGGGGTGACCAGGGGGAACCTTCCCCTTCACTGAAGTCCATGTCCTGACTGACAGATTCTTCCAGAGAATCTAGCTGCTTCCTCTTGCATGTCTTCTTATGGGGAGGTTCCTCAGTGGGGGGCTCTGAGGAAGACACTGAAGAAGAGGGGCCCTGTACAGGGGTAACTTGAAGCTTTGGAGTTCCTGTCCTGTCATGGAGATTGGTGTCAACTCTGGACCAGGGGGTATAGTAATATGACACACTGATGCAGGATGGATCAGCTGTGAACCTGCAAGAGGCTAAAGCCCTCTCCATAACCTGGAAGGCAGGACCCCCCCTGAAGAGGAGTGGGATCTCACAACAGAGAAAGACAACATCGGAACCAAGGTCACATCCCGGTCCAAGAGAACATGCTCTGAAGCAGGAACCGGGGAAGGACCTGCAACCGCCAAGGCCCAGAGAGTCAGAGTTGACTATGTATAAAAAAAAAAACAGGTGCTCATCTGATACCCTCGGAACCGGCAAAGGGATCATGGCCCCAAGAATCTACCGGTTCCAAGAAGGGAACAGAAGTCAGAGCAACATCTGGTGCCAAGGTAGGAATGCCTAATGGCACTGAAACAGCCGGTACCAAGGGAATTGAAGTGCTGGGTTCCAAAGCTCCAGTGGAAGTCACAGGAGGAAATAGTGCAGGAGCCCTTAGAGAAGAAACTCCAACTCTGGATGGAAGAGGAGCCTGAGAAGGGGTGGGAATACCTCTGGCCGCCAAAAGTTGATACACCAATCTCATGACATCCACCTTGGAGAGACTCCTAAAGATCAAACGGACAATCCTGAAGGAGACCCTGGTTGCTCCAGAAAGGGACTGGATTACTGCCCCACAGAGGGGTCTATGGATGCCCTTGGAAAGGTCAGTTCTGGTCTTGGCACCGAGGGGCTGGATAAAGCCTGCTGAGGTGCCATGGGAGAGGTCAGCACCGAACCTGAAACCAAAGATGCCAGTGCCAATGCTGGTGTCTATAACACAGTAGTAGCAGTCAGTGCTGAGGAGTCTTCAACCTGTAACTTCGGTACCTTAGCTTTCGGTTGCGAGGTAGTTGGAGTCATATGTTATTGGGACACCGGTGCCGTGAGAGACGCAGGCAGTGAGTGGCTTTTTTTTTTTGGAAGAGTCAGATTTAGATGCGTCAGCCTTGAACAAAGCTTCACTGAATGAGGTTTTTAATAAGCCCTTTAGAATGAGCTTGTTGCAACACTCGGCCAAGGCCCAGTGACTGAAGGCCTGGCAGATGTCACAATTTAAATCCAGACGGGGGGGTTCCTAAAGAATAAACACAGGAAAGATGCCCATCTGAATTGGGCAGATTTCTTCCACAGTCTTGGCACTGTTTAAACCTAGTCATGCCTTTTTGTTTTTCCGCCATTTTGCATTGACGAGAACAGGTTAACAATGCACACACACACACACACACACACACACACACACACACACACACACACACACACACACACACTCTTAGGACAGACTGGAAAATCTACCAACTATGGTAGATAAGAACACCAAAGAATGGTAATTAGAAGAGAAAATGGGAGGTACCAATGATGGCACAAAGAAATATCCCAAGGGGTAAGAAAGGCAGACAGGGGTTGATAATAAAATAAAGGTAAAGGGTAGAGTATTCAGACACTCGCGCAGTAGCCAAGTTATAAAGAATATCAAGTAGAAAAAAATATCTAACTATATATTAACAGAAAGTAATGTTAAAGAACGTAGCTGAGAGCAACGGCTAATGCATCTTGCTGAATGAACGGCAAATGAGATCTGAGATAATGAAGAAAGGGGCATTGTTTGTAGAGTCTTAGCTTGAAGTCTTTGGCTGGCGTGAGCTGTATAATGGCCAAGCCAGTTCCGAGGATCGGAACAATAACCCATTTGTCAAGAATGAAGAAAGACCGACAACATCAGATCACATTTTAAGCTGCAGCTTGAGTTCGCAGTCATAACAGTTTCCATTCACATCAATGCACATTATAAAAATTGTTGAAAAGACAGCATGTATGTATTCACTCCATCATTCAGTTCCTGCCTTTCCTTAAGATTCACTCCCACCTCCAACTCCCAAATACCAGTCTGCATGTACTGTTCCCACAAACTCCATTTCTAAGACTTTTGCGCCTTCCCTTTTCTAAAGATCCCACCTCTAGCTCTTTTATCTCCTTTACAACATTTGCAACTTTTGTTACAACTGGTTTGCATTGTGCTTCTAAGGGCTTGCACCCAATATTAGTCTTTATCCCTTGGAACTTCCTTCCCCCAATTTCATTATCATTTTTCTCCACTCTGACTTCAGTTTGCTTGACATATGCATGTGAACTTTAACTGCATAGTTTTAAAATACCCCTTCACATCAGGTAGCCTGAAACCACCTTGTTCTATGGGGATAATCAACTTATCCCACTTATCTTTCACTATCTTCCTCTTCCAAACAAATTCCTTTAATGTATAAACTGTTTAATATAAAGGGTCTATATTATAAGAACGAAATATTTGAACACCATATGGGCGACACTAAATGGTCAAATATTTAAAACCTCGCAAGTGTGAATGGAGATCGCAGTAGGGATTTCTTCCCTTTACTTCAACAAAGTTCAATCACAGAGTTGGTATATTTAAGCAGCGGGGGGTTTGGGGGGGTGCAAGGGTGCTTGCCCCCGTACTCAGAGCGATCAGAGAGGTTTTTCTTTTATTGTTGCATTTTTTATTTTGGTTTTGATGTTTTACAACTTCACTCATATGGTGTCACCCATACGGTGTTCGAAGTTGTAAAACTTTGTTCTTATAATATAGACCCTAATATAAACTGTCATATCAAACTTCTTGGGATGAAAAAAATACATCTGACCTGTATATAAGACTAAAGGATCTACAATGTTTTTACTGCTTGTATCTACACTCCATATTACATTTTGTTTATTCTTTTTCCGTATATATCCGTAGCTGACATACAGAATCAGTTTTAGTCCATACACTCAAACAACTCATCTTATCATGTTCCCATAAGAATGGGTACAGCTGAACCAATTCATGTGTGGGTGAGCTTTTGTTTTCTCTTCATTTTTTTTACATCCAAAAAGATATGAAACTAACTCAAAATATTCCACAGTAGCAACATGTCTTTACAGGTTTATCAAGTACAAAATATCATCATCTGCAAATAAGGCTGTTTATTGACTACCACACAGGTTTTATCCTTGAATTTGTGAATCTCATAATTTTTTTTTTTGCTAATGGCTATAAATATAAAGTAAATGACAAGCATGAAAGAGGACATCCCTGCCTAGTTATCTTTGGTAACACACTTGAGAATTTCCACAGTCATAATGACCCTTCTTACAGATGTATTTGTCCCAACCCCATCTTCTAGCATTCCAACCCAATGAATTAGGCTTACACAATCCATTTGGGTAGATGAGTGTTCCTGAGTGTCCACAAGGAATTATTTTATGTATCGTTAGAAAAGCGGGAGGTCTAGTAATCCCAAATATGGAATGGGACTTCTTGCTTCCCAGTAATGAATAGTGCTGTAGTGGGGAGGGCTACGTACGATAATGATACTGCACAGAAGTAGCTGGAGCCACCGCTCATTCTTGGTCTTAGTTAAGCAAATCCTTTGGACTTTTGGGTTTGATCTTAATATATTGAGGCATTGGGAGGCTTTCTCCAACTTATAGTGTCCTGCTTTGATAAAGTTTAGGACAGAATCCAGACAATGACTGATTAGACTCAAGGAATTATTTCATGCCAATGGAGCAACTATGGCCATAGTGGGGGATTTCTTGGAGATGGGCTGGGAGAACAGGGAGATCAGTGAGCCTACTTCTCATTACTCAAGGACCCTGCTTATTGTTGCTCCAAGATAGGCCACTACATCCATGATTAAAGAGTATTATGGGTATAACTGCATCTACTAAAATTTCTGTGTTTCAAAATATGTAGTGAGGATGCTCCCTAGAGTCTTTCTATGATACTGAAGATGTTAAAAAGGCTAAGTTTGCAGACTAGTAGCATATACACTAGAAGCCTTATCTTTTGAAAATCCTTATGCTCCTGGATGATCAGTTCCCTGGGGACTAAGTCTATTTTTGTGACAAAGTAAACAACTACAAGTCTTGATAGTGGGTTGGGAAACAAAAAACACTAATAGAAAAGCACCACTTAAAAGAACAACAAAGGAAGAAAAGTTGACATTTTTAATCATTTAGTGCTTTAGATCCATACAGGTCTTTTTCAGAAAAAATGCAAGTTGTGAATAAAACCATTTAAATGCCATCTACAAAAACGAACATCAAATCCGACCACTCAATAAAATAAGTCTTAACTCTTAAAGAAATACTACTACATAAAAAATATTTCAATATACAATGAATTAACAACTGTCATTTGCATCTGTCATAATACGGCCTTCTGTTAAGTACCATTTTATAATTGTCACTACTGTTCAGTCCAAGAGTGTTGTATGCATACAATTCTATCTGCCATTTCAACTCTCTAAATTCTAGCTCCCCTTCTCTGTCACCACTGAAATCCATGGTGATCTGATCAATCACACAGAAATACATTTTTTTAAAAGTTTTACACTCAGATGCATGTTTGGCTGGTGCATTTCCTGTAGCCTTGATTTTAATAGCATACTGATGTTCATAAATTCTCTTCTTTAATTCCCTTTTGGTTTTTCCCATGTAAAAAGACCTCACAAGAGGAACATTACACAAGGTAAACCACATACTTGGAGCTGCATGTGAAAAAAAAAACTGGCACTGAATAAGATTCCACGCCTGGAAACCTCAAAATAAGGAGGTATAAAGCATGCAGCTGACGCCATTACATCAGTTTTTCTTGCCCCAGATGTCAGGTGCCCCCCTAATGGAAAGCAAATGTGTATATATATATATATATATATATATATATATATACAAGGTTACACCTCCAACAAAAAAGCAAATACACCAAAAAGCTTTAAGCATAGTAAAAATGAATAGAGGTATAGCCAAAATAAGTCAGGGAGCTGGAGGGAGGGTAACCAGGACTGCAGTGAATACACTCGAACATCTACATTTATGGTAAGTGTACACAACTGTATTATGTTCTTTGTGTTTCACTGTTGCAATCATCACATTTGGGTAGATTCCCAAAGCTAAGGATGGGAGGAGGAATTTAGATAGCATTAGGACCAGCTATAAGGCCCTGCAAGACTGCAGTGGCAAAGCCAGCTCCGGATTTAGAGAAAACTGGCAAATGGCAATGCTTGGTGAAAGTATGTACAGAACTCCAGGTAGCAGCTTCTACAATGTCCCTGGTAGGGACACCTCTGAAAAAGGCTGTAGAGGTAGATGCAGCCCTGGGTGAATGTGGTCTTATCCCCTGTGTAATAGGTTTTCCATGGTGCTTATAGCAGAAATGAATGCAATGGCCTATCCATTTAGAAATGGTTTGCTTTGAAATCGCCTTCCCCTCTGCCCCTGCAGCAAATGCCACCAGCAGTTGTTCAGATTTCCTGAGAGGTTTAGTCCTGTCCAAGTAAAATCTAAGTTGTTTGTGCACATCTGAGGAGTGCAGTATACGTTTCCCTTTGTTCTGTGGATTAGAAAAGGTTGGCAAATGAATGGACTGATTAAGCGTCACACTGGATACTACCTTGGGTATGAAGGAGGGATTGGTCCTGAGGGACACCCTGTCCGCATGAAAGATGATGAAAGGCACCACTGCCATAAGGGCCTGTAATTTTGGCACCCTTCTTGCTGAAGTGATGGCTAAAAGGAAGGCTGTTTTCCAAGAAAGGAATTTCTACTGTGCACTTGCAGCTGGCTCAAAAGGAGGTAGAGTGAGTTTTTCTAATACAAAGTTAAGGTCCCAGGCTGGAAATGGGGCTCTCCTGGGTGGTCTTAAGTTTTTGGCCCCTCTGAGGAACTGCTTGAGCAGTGGGTGAGAGAAGAGGGGTGGTTCTGTGTTGCAATGAGCTGAAATGGCAGAGGCATGAATTTTGATGGAGGAAAAGGAAAGACCCTTGTGAAGCATCTCAGTTAAGTATTGAAGAATCTGAGGTAAATTGGGCGTTGCTGTGCCCATCCCCTGAGTTTGGCTCCAGGAACAGAATCTTTTCCATTTTTCAGCAATAGATTTTCTAGTACTAGGCCTCCTTGCCTCCAGAATGACATCCATCACTTGCTTACTGAGGGATGGTAACGGAGAGATCAGGTAATTAGCCAGGCTGCCAGGTTCAGGGTTTGAAGCTGAGGGTGCAGAATCTGGCCCTCCTGCTGGGACAGCAGGGTAGGGTTCAGAGGCAGGTGCCATGGTGCCAGCAGTGACACAATGTGCAAGAGGGGGTACCAGTGTTGGTGTGGCCAGTCTGGTGCTATCAGTATCGTCCTTGGTTTGTCCTGTTTGATCTTTAGTAGTACCTTGGAGAGGAGAGGCAGAGGAGGAAAGGCATAAACTGATAGATATTTCCAGGTGAAGGACAGGGCATCCACTTTCCAAGCTTGTTTGTGGGGAGTCCTTGTGCAGAATTTGTCCAATTGGTAATTCTGGGGGGAGGCAAACAGGTCTATCTCTGGGCTTCCCCATTTGTTTATCAACATGCTGAATGTCTTTGGTTTCAGGGTCCATGAGATTTCTGCTTAGTTCATCTGCCAGTGTATTTAGCTTTCCTGGCAGGAATTGAGCCTGTAGGTTCACTTGGTAGTTCAAAGCTGTGTTCCACAGAGCCATGGCTAGTCTGCAGAGAGGGTATAAGTGGGTTCCCCCTGCTTGTTTATGTACCACATAACAGTGGTGTTGTCCTGGAAGAATGTGGTCCTTGAAGGCTGTCAGAGCATTCTGTACAGCTAACATTTCTTTTTGATTGATATGCAGGTTCGTTTGACTTGGGTTCCATTTGCCCTGAATGCACTTCCCTGCCAAGTGAGCACCCCATGCATAGTCTGATGCGTCTGTTAGGGTTTGGGCAGCAGGGGGTAGAGTGAATGGCAGTCCTTTGTTTTGGTGGCAGGCCTCTGCCCACCAAAGGAACTCTAACTGTAGGCAAGGTATGATAGGAATCATTGCTTCTAGATCCTGAGAATGTTGACACCATAGGCATTTTAGATACCAATGTAGTTTCCTCATACACAGTCTTGCATATGGAATTAGGAGAATGCAGGAGGCCATGAACCCAAAGCCGTATTTGTCTTGCAGATAGCAGAGTTTCTGTGGCCATTAGTTTGAAGTAAGCTGTCAAATGAACTTGTTTCTCTGGCGTGAGGAAAGCCATCTGGGAAGTTGTGTTCAAGCTTGCTACCAGGAATACAATTTGTTGGCAGGGTACAAGATGTGATTTCTTTTCGTTTATGGTGTACCCCAGAGAAGTTAGCACCTTTTGTACAAATGCCAGATGATTCAAAAGTATGTCCTGGCTTTCTGCCTGAATTACACAATCATCCAGGTATGGGTACATATGAATATTTCTTTGCCTGCAAAATGCAATGACTGGAGCTAGGCACTTTGTCAATACCCTGGGTGCAGTAGATAAGCCAAAAGGCAGTGCAGAGAACTGATAGCGCATGAAGCCTGATTTGAAGCGTAGGTATCTTCTGCAAGATTCCCTGATTGGGATGTGCAGGTCGGCTTCCTTTAAATCCAGTGTTGCTAACCAGGCATCCTTGCCTAGCATAGGAAGCAACTGGTGAAGAGTTAGCATCCTGAATTTTGGGATCACCAAAAAAGTGTTTGGGATAGAGAGATCCAGGATATGACGCCAGGAGTTGTCTTTTCTGGGCACCAGGAAAAGTCTTGAGTAGAAACCTTGTCCCCTTTCCTCTTCTGGGACAGTATGAATAGCCCTTATACTTAAGAGAGAGAACTTGCTTTTGAGCCTCTGCCCACTGATTTGGGGGTAGATCTGGCCAACCGTTTGGGGTTGGTAAAGTATGGAAGTGGAATCTGTAATCCTTGAGAAACTGTATTTAAAACCCATTTGTCCTGGGTAACGAGTTCCCAATTTTTTGCCTGCACAGCAATCTTTCCCCCTAAAGGGCTTGAAAGTTTTAAAGTTAAGTCACTGAGACAGTTTACCATAGGGGGAGTCTTAGTACTCCCTGATTTGGAAGTGGGAGCCCCCCACTGCTTAGTCCTGTGCGTACCTTGGGTCTGAAGCCTGGGTGTTCTGCTGGTTCTGGGTTTGGACTGAGAAGGCCTGGAAGAGGCAGAAAAGAACCAATTCTTAGAGGGCCAAAACTACTAAATCTTGGCAGTTGTACTTGCAGAAAATCTTTAACAGTTTGCATAGATTTAGCTTTTTCCTCCATCTTTTTAAGTACTACTTCTGCTTTGTTGCCAAATAGGTGGTCCTAGTTTAAGGGAGTATCCAGCAATTTAGCTTTAGCATGATCTGGCAAAAACTGCTCCTTAAGCCAAGCATGCCTTCTAAGTACAGAACCAGTGACAGCAGCCCTGCAAGATTACTCTAGTGAATCAAAACCACATTGCAAAGTATGTTTAACAACTTGTTCAGCAGAATGCATTAAATCCTGTAAATCCTTTTCAGCACAGTCAGGAATCAACATCATTTTCTGTTTAAGCAATCCAGTAATATGCTGCTGATACTTTAAAATATGAAAGTGGCAGTTTGAGGCCCTAATGGCCAAGGTTGCAGAAGTGTATACCTTCTTACCCCATCTATCCAGCGCCCTGGAATCTCTATCAGAAGGGGTAGGATTTTTGGCAGTAGTAGCCTTAATGCCCTTGGGTCCCTGTGAAATGGTCTCAGGATCTGCAGTAGGATTTTTAAAGAGGAACTTATGAGAGTCAGGAACCATGTAATATCTACCTGTTTTTCTAGGAGTAGGAGGCAAGGAGTCAGGGGTCAAGCTAGATTCCAAAAAGGCATCATCAACAATGTCTAGTACAGGGGGGATAGCTAAAGGCCTGTGTTGGGGCAGGAGTAAGAAATCCCTAAGCCTCTTTTTAGAATCAGGGTAATCCTGGCTTTCCCAGCGAAAATGCTCCCTAAGAGTATGTAAGGATTCACCAAAAGAGAAATCCTCTGGAGGGGAAGCAGAGGGAATTGAGTCCTCTGCATCAGAATCCTCATAGGTAGATAAGTGTAAATCCTGGTCATCAGAGGAAACAGAAATTTCAAAATCCTGATCAGAAGAATCATAAGCAAATTCAGTCTTAGGTCTCTTAGAGGGGGAAGGTTGGCTTCCCCTGATTAAAGTAATAAGGTCTTCAGCCATTCTTATCATCTGTTTTTCAGGCATAGAGGCCTAATCATGCGGTCTGGGCATCTGTTTTCTAGGCATGGATTGAGTTTTAGGCCTTGAAGAAGATGTCGTTGGTTTAATATGCAAGTCAGTAGGCCTGAATACATCCTCAGAAGCCGGTGCCTGCACAGTGGCTCTGGACCCATCCAAGGTAGAGACATCTGCAGGTTCCACAATTGAAGCATCTCGCGGCATACCGGACTCCGAATGGGTCTCAGTAGAGGCCTGCGAATCTGAAGTAGCGGGCATCAGAGGCTGAGAAAGTGCCTCACTGAGTACCGGCGAACTGGCGACTAGCTTAGGAGAAGCATCGTTGGCAGCTTTGGACCTAGGCGGCCTGTCTCTGTCTTTATCTTTGTGTTTTTTCAGAATGTCGGTAGTCGGGTGGCTTACCAAAGCCATATCTGGGAAAATTGAACGGAGTACCAAAATATTTAGAAGTGTAAATATACTGACGATGAATAGTTCTTTGTTTAAATAAGGCACAAAACCGACAGCGAGGTATGTCGTGGTCAGGGCCTAGGCAAGGAATACAGTACAAATGAAAATCTTTATGAGGTATTTGCTTTCCACAAGAAATACAATTATTGACTTTTACTGACCTCGGTTTAGAGCAAGAAAAAGTTTCCCCAAAGACGTACTTAGCTTTAGTTGAAGACTTTGGTTCTGAAACTCGAAAACGAAAATTTCAGGAGTCGGCCAAACTGCTTCTGCTTCGGGCACCGCATGGCTAGAAAGACTGGTGTAATGGTGTCGGCTGCATGCTTTATACCCCTGACTACCTGATGTCATGGAAGATAAGACAGCAACCGCCAACGCAGGGCCCAAGACTTTGATAAATCAGGCCGACTGAGGGCTACTGCAAGCAGATAACCCAAATGTGATGACTGCAACAGTGAAACAAGAAGAACATCTAAGATCCCAAGAAGGACCACCAGTTTAGCTGGAGACCTCTTTTGCAAAATCTTTATCAGGAACATTTTGACGTGACACTTCCTTGAAAGAAGAGAATCAATGGGCAAACATACTGAAATAGCTGATAAATTAACCTTGATAGAGGAATAAGAAAGGCTATAGGATATTAACTCACATAAATATTGTAAAACCAGAGAACAACTAGTCTGAACAGGTGCTGGCTATGTTGTTGGCTCTAACTAGTAAACTTTTTCCATTTGCTAATATATGACTTTCTAGTAGCAGACTCTTGGCTCCATTTGTACCTACTGTACATCCTAAGAAAACGTGCCTAAAAGGAATTAGGACTCTCTCATCCAGCCAGTCAATTCAGGATGACTGAAGTCGGGGTGTATCTAACATCCTGTTCTTGCATGAGTAGATTCATTCTGTGAGGAAGCTTGTGGTAATTGTCTCTAGCCATTTCCAAAAGAAGGGAGAACCACAGTTGCCTGGGCCAGAAGGAAGTCATCAGAATGATCTTGGGGGATTCATTCTGAATCTTCAGAAGTACCCTGGATATTTATGGTAAGAGTGGAAAGGCATACAGGAACATTCTTTTCCAAAGAAAATAAAAGATTCCAGTCTTCCAGGCCTTCATAGATGAAGTCCTGTACAGAATGTTGCCAGTTGATTGTTCAGAAAGGAGGCAAAAAAGAGCTTCTATTTGGAACTCAGATGGATCATCAATCAAAATCCCCCAATCCCCAATTTCCATTCATGAGGGTCTGCCCTGGTCTTGTTCAGCTTGTCTGCCACACAATTTTGCTCTGATGGAATGTAGGATGCCTGTAGAGTGAGACTGCGCTGTGAAGCTATATCCCAAGCTAACATGGCTAATCTACAAAGGGGCTAAACACCAGTTCCCCACTTGCTTGTTGATGTACCACATGACTATGGTATTGTCTATAACCACTTGCAAAAGTTCTGGGAACCAAGGGTGGTTCAAGGAGTTGAGTGCCTCGATCAGGGCAAACATTTTCTTGACACTTATGTGCTTGCATCTCTCCTTAGTTTCCCACAGCCCCTGCATTTTAACCCTCCTGAAACTGCTCCCCAAGTAAAATATGAAGTATCTGTGGTGACTGCTTTTGAGCAGAGACAGAAGGGGAAACCTGGATTTAATGATATATGTCATCTCCACCAAAACAAAATTCTTTTGAAAACCTCAATACTTGGAAATGAAAAGATAAATGGTGGTGATGCTGGGACCATAGATACCTCAGATACCACTGTATCCTTTTTATGTGGAGTCTTGCCAATGGTATTATGAGAATCACAGATGTCATGAGACCAAAAATCTGGAGGCATTCACTCACAGGGACTGAAGTTCCTAATGGAAAACCTTAGAAAAATATCTATATTTTCCTGTGGAAGAAAAGCTCTCTGAACTGAGGTGTCTAGTTGATATCCCAAAAAAACACAAACCTGTGTGACGGAGTCAAGAAAGACTTTTGAACACTCTCTTGGAATCCTAGCTTGTGCAAGAGATCTCTTACTCAAAGGTGAGATTCCTGGCATTTTGAAAAAGACTGCAACGACAAGCAAGTTGTCTAAATATGGAAATAAGTGGATACCCTGTAGCTTGCAATAATTGGAGACAGACACTTTGTGAACACTCTTGCTGCAGTGGATAGTCCAAAGGGTAAGGCACAGAACTGATAATATGATCCAGACACACAAAGTCTTAAGAAACACCTGAATTCTGGATTAATTAGGATGTAATAAGCATCTTTTAAGTCTGTTAATCAGGAAACTTGAAAGAGGAATAAGAGGTAATGGTTTGTGAAGTGACATCATTTTGAATCTGGGCACCATGACAAACAGTGTTAGGAAGGAAAGCAAGAAATATCTGAAACTAGTCTCCAACCACTTTATTTCTTTGGCACTAAAAACATCTTTGAATAAAACCCCTTCCCCAACTGAGGAGAAGGAATTGGTTCGATCACTCCTTGGATCAGCATCTGATGAAGATCAGGTGGAAACAAAAGAGTCTAATCTTAGTTTCTGGTGTCTTTCCAAGGGGATCCAGTATCTGCCTGCCTGGGATGACATGGTTGACAGGCCTTGATGCTTTGGCAGAGATGGCCTCCACCTGTCACCCTTGGGGTTCTGGATCTTGGCCAAGGCTCTTGCCTCCCCCACTGTGCCTTTTTTAGGCAATGTCCCAAAGACAAATCTTCCAACATGAAAGATCTGTCAAAAAGCAAATTTAATGTCATGCTGCTCAGTGCTAGGAGCCTTAATCTGAAAATGCACTCACTGAAAGCTCTACTCACACTGAAAGATGCCAACGTCTGTGGAGTCATGGAAACTTGGTTCAGGGCTGCGGAGGGCACCCCTGCTTTACTAGGTTATACCTCATTCCACACTTTCTGACCCAAAATGAGGTTGTAAAGACTAAGGGTGGTGGAGTCTCTCTCTTCATTAAAGACAGGCACACCTCCAGACTGGTTCACCAGCATGAAGCAGTGGAATTACTCCAGGTGCAACTGAGAGTTGGCAAGACACCCATCCAAGTTATAGCCAGCTATAGACCCCCCTCCATGCCTCAAGACACCTAACTCCTCCTACCTGGGACCTACTTGACTCCATCAAGGTACCCCCCCCCCAACACCCTGATCCTTGGTGACTTCAACTACCCCACCATAGACTGGGTGAACTATTCCTGCTCTAATGCACTCACCCAATTCCTTGACTTCATCAACTCTAATGCACTAGACCAGCTGGTCTCATCCCCACACAAGGGGAGATAACATATTGGACTTAGTTCTCACCAAGATGGGTAACCACTGCACCACTCCCATAGTATGTTCTTCCCAGGTGAGATCAGATCATCAGTCTGTCTCACTTTAAAAGTTTCTATCCCACCCAACCCCTCCCCAGCCATAACCAGGCTAAAAAACTTCTCAAAAGCTGACTACACCTTCCTGAGGGAAGGTACCACCAACTTCACACCACCTCTCCCCTCAGAGGATGCAGACAGCTATGTTGAACAGTAAGCTAGTGCAGTATACAAGCACCTGTACAACTGCATGGACTCAGCCATACCCAACAGAACTAAAATCTCCTCCTCAAGGAAACACAAAACTGTCTGGTGGGACATCCTCTATCAACAGGTTTTACAACAAAAGGAAGAAACTGTTGTCCAAAGGTAAAAAGGAACAAATTCCAAATCAGAAAATCTCCCTCCCTTGCCTCAACAAGCAAATTAGATCACTAGTGAAAAACTCCAAAGCCAATTATAAGTTGAAACTAGCCTCTGAAACAAAGGGAAACCACAGGTCCTTCTTCAGTTAAGTAAGGAAACTCCATGGCAAGGCCCAAGTTTGTTCCGAATTAGTTCTTAATGGTACCACTTACACTGATCCTGCCGACTTAGCCAATCTGCTAGCTGATAGGTTCAGCGCACACTTCACTCCCTTATCACCCCCCAAAGGCCCAGTCGACATCCCTGTTACTTGGCCCACACCTCACATCTCGGTAGATCAAGTGTTAAAGGCTCTATCCAAGGCAAAGAACACAGCTTCCATGTGACCTGATAACATCCCAGGGTGTATTCTGCACTATCTCCAGCAAGAACTATCTTCGCCTTTGAGCACCCTATTCAACCACATCCTAATTACAGGCTTCATTCCAACAGAGTGGAGGGCCACCATTGTTATCCTCTTGAACAAAGGTGGTGTCTCTACTGACCCGGGAAACTATCACCCCATTAGCTTGACAAGTCTGATCTGTAAAACCATGGAGCGTATTATTATGGATCTCAAACAAGGACAGAGGCAATTTCCAAACACTCGACTCCACCCAATTCGGATTTGTCAGGGGCAGATCTTGCCTTTGGAACCTAGTTGATTTCTTTGAGACTGTCACCAAGGCCCTGGATCAGGGAAAGTCAGTATATACAGCTTACTTTGACCTGGCCAAGGCCTTTGACACAATCCCCTACTCGGGAATCATCAAAAATCTAACACAACTTGGTGTTTATCCCTATCTCATCAGATGGGTGGCCAACTGGCCCACAGACAGGACCCACAATGTCAAAATAGGTCCCACCACCTCTGAAAGCAGACATGTCACTAGTGGTGTTCCCCAGGGATCTGTCCTGGGACCCCTACTATTTGGCATCTACTTCTCATTGGTCCAGGCAAAGATAAAGGGCCTGTGGCTGACCAAGTATGCGGATGACTGTAAGTTGGGTGCTGTCACTGACTCACCCCAAATGATGTTAACATACTGCAAGAGGGTCTGACAGCTACAAATAAATGGTGCCAAAGTCATGGCCTTAAATTAAACACAAAAATATATATTAACATACCATTTGTCAAAGACACGGCCCCTACTGATTACCACATCAACAGCAACTCCCTAAGCACACAACCCATGGTGAGAGCCCTGGGTGCTCAGGTTGACAACAATCTCACATTTGACCATCATGTGGTGGCAGTGGTCAGAAAATACTTTTACCTGGTTCATCTCATAAGTAAAGGGATTGCATCCAAAAAAAATTACTATCTCTGTACTCCTCCCTCATTAAACCTATAAATGAGTATAAAGCCCCGTTTGGTATGTACCTCTCCAAACACTTGCACCAACTGGAAAGGCCACAGAAATACCTCAAAAAGAGAATCAATGGTCTCCAACACCTGTCCTATGCTGACAGGCTCAAATCACTATCACTTTACTCTGTATTATACAGATTGCTCAGAGGTGATCTGTGTCTCGCCTACAAGGCAATATTGGACCCTGCCCTACTAGAGATGCTCCATATCCATAAGTCTAACTCCTTTAGAATTACCCGCTCGATAGTCCTAACTCTAATATGCATCATCAACAAAACCTGCTGGAGAAACAGGTTTGTCTCCCAGAGGCTGCCCAGCCTCTGGACTAGACTTCCCATACATGTCAAACAGAGTACCTTGCTGACCCTCTTCAAGCACAACCCTGATGAATGAATGAGAAAACAAAAATTTGTCCCGGGGTTCCACCTTTGTCTTTCATTGACAGGGGCAACAGCTGCTGACTGAGGTTTCTTTTTTGGGGAATACATTTTTGGCTAAGTTTGTAAGGGCCCTCATGCCCATTAGCCTAGTAACCTCCTATGATCTGCAGGATGAGAAATGACTCCATGGAAAGGAGGAATTTCCTCCTAGTGCAATCTGTAACCTCGATCAATGATTTTTAGAATCAATTTGCCTGAAACAATCTATTGCCAAACAGAAAAATGGAGATTCAGGCTTCGGGAAGGAAAAAAGGGCCAGGATTGGAGGGGGTCACAAGTTCTCTTTAATAGTCTTTCAGACATGTTGGACTATCCTTGGTTTTGGGAGGTTTGATACTTCTTTTTGGAACCTCCTTTCCATTTATTTTACCTAAATCGTATTGAGAAGGTTTATTCTGTTTTTTGCAAAAAAAAAAAAAAAAAAAAACGGGGAGAAAGAAAATCGCTTCAACAATTTATGGAAAATGAAAGCTGAAAAACCTTATAGATTCCGTGGATCAGCTTGCCCTTTCATTACACTTTCTGATCACTTCTGCAGCAGAGGGGCCAAACACTAAATCAGTGTCAATGGGAGAAATTAAAATCTCATTTTTTACACCAGGGAGGTTCTAAGTACACAGCCAAGCAAACCATAAAATGGTGCCATGGCCATAGCCCTGGAAGAAGTATCAGCGTTATACACACTGTGCAAACAATGAGTAATGACCTGTGCAGTATTAGAAACTACATTATTTTTCTTCACAGGAAGAAACTGTAGATAAAACATTCCTCATACTTTCACACAATGTCAGAACACACTTTAACATATGAGCCTCACCATTTAAAATTCTGAAAAATCAAAGTTGGAGAATATTACATTTTTCCCATACGTATCAATAATTTTCCCACCCTTGTTACAAAAACTAGGATTGGAATTAACTAAGTGCTTAGCAGCAGTGGAGGCAACTAAAGCTATAGCTGCTGGATTAGGTTTAGGAATAGTGTATCAAAAATTTAAAACACTCAGTAACTTTAGATATCGTATATGCCTTTTTAGCGACAGCTAGCAGACTATCAGGAAAATTGCAGGCACACATCTAAAGCAGACAGGACAGGAGGCTGGGTGTAGGTTCTGGAAAATCCCTCTGTAACAACTTATAGTATTTTCTGACGGACAGAGAAATCTCAATATTTTCCCTCTAAAAACCTTGAGTCATACTAGGAATAGAATGAGAAACCCCCCACAGGGAGAATTAGAAACTGAGCTCTTCTCAGAATCTGAATCAGAAATATGAGGACAAAACCCTGGATCCATCCCTGCATCGTCCTGTTCCGTTTCAGAATACTGAATCTCTTCAGGAAAAGAGGCATCCCTCTTTTTTTTTTTTTTTACCAGTAACTACTCTACAAGAAGGATCAACAGCATGAATTAAACCAAGCCAGTGCCAGTAATTCGAGAAGTAGCTACATGCTTGGTTTTCACTTTCTCTCTGATAGTTATGTGTTACTAATGGCTGACACTGTTCCACCAGGAACAGACGCAATATTCTGACACATAATAGGGAAATCTTCCATATTTCCTCAATGAAGACTAATAAGAGTGGCTCTCCCTTGCCCACTGAGGAGATTCCAACAGCCGCAGAGGACATGGCTAACTCCCAGTCCATACTGGATATGGGTGCTATACCAGAGGGTTCCAGGGTAAAAGATGAGTGAAAAAACAAACATATTTGAGAAATTCAGAAGGCAGATGTATGCAAACTTCTTGTGAAGATGATAAAGGAACATTTTATAAAACTGTGAATAGGTACGTATGTGCCAGTGGATTTTAAAAGAAGGAATAAGGTAACTGGCAAAACTAAACTGTGGTTTAAAGTAATGAAAGAGAAGTCTTTATGTAGGACTATAACTGCAACACTAAAAGATGTAATGGTAAATAATGGCCAAGTTGTTATAGTGCCCTTTGGAGGAAAAGCATGTTCATACTGCTATAGAAGAAAAATAAGCTACTTATGTTAAAGAGCATGAAGCCATGGAAGCCTACTGTACTACAGTTTCATAAAAGATTAAAATATATAACTGTAGAAAGGTACTTACTTAATTTTGGGATCTAACTTTAATAGTGAATATAGATAAATTTCCAATTAAAACAAAGCACAAAAAGTGGGTATTGGCCTATTTGGTAACTAATATAAGACTGGTTTGGACAGGCTATGGACTAAATATCTGGACAATAAGATCTTTCTAAAACACATGCTTGGACATGGGAAATGCTCTGAAAATTTAAGAAAGAAAAGGTTTTATAGGAAGGAAAAGTAAAGTAAAAAAATTTAACAAAGAATATCACCTAAATTTATGATATACAAACATGAGAGAGGTGATAGTAAAAGAAAAAACTGTGATATTAGACAATGGGATTTAAAAATATAGAAGAACACAGTTTGCTGTGAAAGGTATTTAAAAATCAAGACAGTAGAAATCAGGACAACAGCTTTATGTCAAGTTTGTAACTCAGCAAGGAAAGTACAGTTTTGTACCTACCATAAATGTAGATGTTCGAGGATCCACATTGCTGCAGTCCTAACTATTGGGTAGTCCGCTGTCCAGTCGGCCCGAATACCAAAGTATATGGCTGACGTCGGTCAAGGCGCATTAGACTGACGTCAGTACGTCAGGGTACTAATGCGCATGACCGACGCCATATCCTCAGTCTTTTCTTGCCCCAGATGTCAGAAGACCCTAAAAGGGTAAAATCAAAAACCACCAAACACTAAACATACCTGCACCAAAATATGTACAATATATACAAATATATAATATAACCTCACCTACACAACCACCCCTAAACACAGAGGGGAAGGAGGGAGGGTAAATTGGACTGCAGCAATGTGGATCTTGAACATCTACATTTATGGTAGGTACAAATCTGTACTATGTTCTTCATCTCACATTGCTGCAGTCCTAACTATTGGGTAGAATCCCAAAGCAGAGGTAAGGGAGGATGGCAAATCAAAGAGAAGCAGGAGCTGACAAAATGCCTTGTAAAATAGCAGTGGCAAAACCAGCCCTAGATTTAGAGTAGAGAGGAAGGTGATAGTGCTTAGAGAAAGTATGCACTGAACTCCAAGTAGCTGCCTCCAAAATATCCTTAGTTGCCACCCCTTAGAAATGCTGTTGAAGTGGCAGTAGCCCTAGTGGAATGAGGTCTAATCCCTGTTGGAATCTCCTTGCCATGATGGGAATAACAAAAAGCAATGCAAAACCCAATCCACTTAGAAATAGTTTGTTTTGACACAGGCTTGCCCTGAGAACTCAAAGCAAAAGAAACAAACAACTGCTGAGACTTCCTGAAACCCTTAGTCCTGTTTAAATAATAGCGTAACTGCCTGTGTACATCTAAAGTATGCAAAATCTTTTCCCCCTTATTTTGGGGATCTGCATAAAAGGTAGGTAAATGAATAGTTTGGTTTAAAGACGCACTAGAAACCACCTTAGGCATAAAGGAAGGATTAGTACGTAAAGATACCCTATCCTTATGGAAAATCAAGAAAGGCTCAACCGCCATAAGGGCCTGCAATTCAGAAACCCTTCTTGCAGAAGTAATGGCCAACAAAAAAGCAGTCTTCCATGACAAATATTTCAACTCAGCAGTAGCTGCAGGCTCAAAAGGTTGTAGAGTGAGTTTCTCCAACACAAAATTGAGGTCCCAAGCAGGAGTAGGAGCTCTACGTGGGGGTCTTATGTTCTTTGCCCCTCTAAGAAATTGCTTGAACAAAGGATGAGAAAACAATGGTGGATCACAGTCATAGTGAGCTGAAATTGCTGCAGCATGAATCTTAATGGAAGAGAAGGACAAACCTTTGTCCAATAACTCAGTAAGATATTGAAGAGCCACACTCAAATTAGGCTCAGAAATCTCCAAATCCTTTGCTGCACTCCAAAACAAAAATCTCTTCCACTTTTCTGCATACACTTTCCTTGTACTAGGTCTTCTAGCTTCCATAATCACATTTAGAACTTGTTGAGGAAGGTGAGACCTGCTATGTTTCAAAACAGGATATGCCATGCTGTTAGATGAAGAGAGTGAAGCTTGATATTGAGCAGGTGACCGTCCCTCTGGGACAACAGGTGTGGAATCAAAGGCAAAGGCCATGGAGGTTTCCTTACCAGACTTCTCAGTAATGGGTACCAGTGCTGCCGAGGCCAATCTGGAGCTATCAGGATCATTCTTGGTTTGTCTTGTCTGACCTTTAGAAGCACCTTTGGGAGAAGAGGCAGAGGTGGAAAGGCATACACATGAAGATTTTTCCAACTGAAAGAAAGAGCATCCACTTTCCAAGCTGTGTGATGAAACCTCTTTGTGCAAAACTTTGGCAGCTGGTGGTTTAGTGGAGAAGCGAACAGATCTATGTCTGGAGTTCCCCATGACACTGTCAATTTTGAAATACATGAAGATCCAGTTTCCACTCGTGGGGATCCATGATTTGTCTGCTTAACACATCTGCTAAGGAGTTCTGTACTCCTGGCAGAAACCTTGCCTGAAGATTTAGTTGCAAACTGAGAGCAGTGTCCCATAAAATCATTGCTTGTCTGCATAGAGGGTAAGAATGTGTTCCCCTTGTTTGTTGATGTACCACATGACAGTTGTGTTGTCTGTTAGAATCAACACCTGCCCTGGAAGAAGTAATTCCTTGAAAGCTATTAATGCAAACTGGACTGCTAACATCTCCTTCAAGTTGATATGTAGATGCTGTAGTCTGGCAGGCCACTTGTCCTGTATCCACTTTCCATTGAGATGAGCTCCCCAAGCTTTGTCCGAGGCATCTGTTGTTAGATTCTAACTGACTTACCTCTGGCCGGGTCACAGAAAGTCCCTTGTTTAGGTGACATTGCTGAGCCCACCACAAAAATTCCTTTTGGATGCAAGGTATTATTTGAATGACAGTGTCCAGATCCTGGCAGTGCTGTGTCCATAGATTCTTGAGATACCATTGTAGCTTCCTCATATGCAGTTTGGCATTGGGAAGCACCAGAATACAAGATGCCATGAACCCTAAGGCTTGAAGGACTGTCCTTGCAGTCAGCCCGGACTGATGAGATAGTTGATGGAAGTAAAGGGAAAGATTCTTTTGTTTGTCCGGGGTTAAAAAGGCCATCTGGGTTGCTGTATTCAGTCTCACACCCAGAAAGCACATGTCTTGAGAGGGTACTAGACTGGACTTTATTTCGTTCACAGAATACCCTAGGCATCTTAGCACTGCTATCACATATTTTAAATGCTGTAGAAGGTCTTCCTTTTCTTGAGCCAGAATCAGGCAGTCGTCCAAATAAGGATAGATCTGTATTCCTCTCAATCTGAAGTAAGCTATCACTGGAGCCAGAACCTTTGTGAATACTCTGGGCAGTAGATAAGCCAAAGGGCAATGCAGAGAACTGATAATGAGAATTTCCAGCTCGAAAGCGCAGATTCTTCCTGCAACTTAGTCTGATAGGAACACGAAGGTAAGCCTCCTTGAGATCCAAAGTTACCATCCAGTGATCTTTGCCCAGCAGAGGTAAAAGCTGTTGTAATGTCAACATCTTGAACTTGGGAATGTCCAGATAAGTGTTGAGGATAGACAAATCCAAAATTGGTCTCCACGTGTTCCCCTTTTTGGCACTAGGAATAGGCGAGAATAAAATCCTAGGCCCCTTTCTGCCACAGGAACTGGTTGTATGGCCCCTATCTGGAGTAACAGAGAAATTTGTCTGTGAGCCTCTAGTCTGTGTAGAGGAGGAATGTCTGGCATGCCTTTGAAAGGTGGCAAGGTATGGAAATAAAATCTGTAACCGTGGTGAATGATATCCAGAACCCATCTGTCTTGGGTAATTAAATCCCAGTTCTCCTTGAAAAGTGTCAGTCTTCCTCCCAAAGGTGCTGCCAGGCGGGAAGGTTCTGGCAGCTGAAAAGGTAGGTCATTGGGTCTGTTTACGAAAGGACTGACCCCTGCCCTCACCAGAAGACTGTGCAGGTGAACTCCTGTCCTGGATCTAAAAGAACCCTGAGCTCTGCCCCTACCACGCCTAGACCTACCCCTAGACTGGGAATCATAAGAAGGATATGTCCATCCCTTAGTAGGCCAATTTCTACTAAACTTTGGAGGCTGCACCTGTAAAAATCTTTAACAGTTTGCATAGACTTAGCTTTGTCTTCCATTTTCTTTAAAAATGCTTCAACAGGAGAACCAAACAACACATCAGATTGTAACGGAGCATCCAAGATCCTTGTCTTAACATGCCCAGCTAAATTCTGATCCCTCAACCAGGCGTGCCTCGAAGAACAGAACCAGTGGCAGCCACCCTCAAGGAGGCCTGTACAGCATCAAAACCACATTGCAAGGAATGCTTACCCACCTGTTCAGAAACATGTACTAGATCCTGTAACTCCTTACACTCAATACCTTCTGCCAGAGCATCCACCTTAGACTTTAATTGTGAAAGGAGATAATTTTGATATCTCAGCATGTGAAACTGACAATTCAAAGCCCTCATGGCTAAAGTTGATGAAGTATAAACTTTCTTTCCCCATCTATCCAAAGCCCTTGCCTCTATCAGGAGGAACAGGATTTTTAACAACAGAAGCCTTAACACCTTTAGGTCCCTGAGTAACAGTTTCTGGATCAGCCCTAGGGCTTTTAAAAGATACTTATGAGCTTCAGGCACCCTATAGTACCTGTCCGGTTTAACAGGGGCAGGAGGCAAAGAATCAGGATTAAGAGAAGCCTCTGCAAAACATCCTCCACCACAGTAAGAACAGGAGGTATAGCTAAAGGCCTATGCTGGGGTAAAACAAAAATTCCCTAAGTCTCTTCCTGGAATCAGAGAAATCTTGACCTTCCCATTTAAAATGCTCCCTCATGGAATGCAGAGTCTCTGAGAATGAAAAATCCTCAGGAGGAGAAGCTGAAGGAGTAGAATCCTCCACATCAGAATCAGAATAAGGAGGATACTCCTGCAAATCTTCAGCCAAGACTCAGAAGTATCAGAACATTGCTCAAAATTCTCAAACTCAGGATCCACCCTAGGCCTCTTGTCAGGAGGGGCATAGAACCTCTAATCATAGTAATCAAATCTTCTGCCATTTTAAGCATATGCTTCTTGGGCAAAGACCCTGAAACACTAGGAGAAACACCTGTTGAAGCTAAACCTGGCCTGCCTCTGGAAGAAGCCTTGGAAACAGAAGGGGAGGCCCTAACCACTTTAGGCAGTGAGGGAAGAACAGCCACCTGAGAAGCCCCTTCAGCCTGGCCTACCTCCTGAGAGGACACATCCTGTAATAATAAAGTCTCTCCCTGGGACTCCAAAGAAACTCCTGTTTGAACCTCCGCTCCACTGAGCCTTCTAAAGAACCGACGTCCGGGACTGTCGGTTCTTCCACCTAGGCTTTGCTGCTTTGTCCTTGCGCTTTTTCGACAAGCGGCGCCGGAGCATCCGACGGCATTTTATAATTACACCGCTTCCGAAAACTAACCTGGCACAATCTAATCTCCTCTTAATAGTGCGTTTGTTAAACCTAGCACAAGAGGGACATCCAACAACGCCGTGCTCAGGCCCTAAACAAGGTATACACAAAGTATGGTAATCCCTATGTGGTATCTGTTTCCCACAAGAAATACAGTTATTCACTTTTTCTGACATCCGGTTAAATACTGAGGCAAGAAAAACCAAAATATTCCCCAACGGGTACTTAGCCAACTTTGATTCGGACTGAAACTCCGACTCCAGAAAATCTCCGAACGCCAACCTGCACTCGCAAAACTGCTTCTGCATCGGACCATGCGGCAAAAAAGACTGAGGATATGGCGTCGGGCATGCGCATTAGTACCCTGCCGCCCTGGCGCCAGTTTAATGCGCCTTGACCGACGTCAGCCATATACTTTGGTATTCGGGCCGACTGGACAGCGGACTACCCAATAGTTAGGACTGCAGCAATGTGGAATGAAGAACATCAATGTAATGCAGCAAGACATTATTACGGGATACAGTTTCTTATTAAGTATACAGAAAAACAAATCATCTAGGTGATAGCCCAGTCCTAGTCAAAGTTATAGCAAGTGCGAAACCTCAGCAACTACAGGAATCACTGAGGGATAAAACTTAAGAACTGATATCCATTTGCTGCTCTTGGAGCAGATACTTCAGGGGAGGAAACCTGTTGCTAACCAGGTGCGTCTTTCCTCTTGTAGCCCTGGGGTGCTTCTTGTCTCAGTGTCCCATCAGTTCGAGGTACCTGTGGGAGGTAATTCAGTAGTCCTTAGGTTGAAAAAACAACAAGTACTCAGTTCCTGTTCCAGTAGAAATTCCTTTATTGGCAGACGAGCACTGCTTAGAAGACTAGCAGTAGTTTCATCAGGGCTTTTTAGTTTACTTGTAGGTGGGTCCAAGGTATTTCCCTCCCATTACATCATAGGGGTGTATGAGGAAGGTTAAGTTTACTGAAACACCCATGATGTCATGGTGAGCCTGACCTTGTGTGCTTGGGAGTGGGTTCCAAACTAACAATCCAAAGCCTTTGCATAAGTAAGAAAATACCAAATTAAAACCAATTAAAAATAATTTTTTTAAAAAAAATCTATTTACAAAATCATCTAAAATTGCTTCACTTTTTATGTTATGCAAGAAAAACATTCTTCTTTATAATCTCTGTGCTTAAATTCTGAAGAAAAATGTCCTGTACTTCTATTTATAATTCAGGTAATTCAAACTCTTTAAACAAAGCATAAACAGCTAAACTATTTAAATTAAATCTTATGTAATCCAAGAAGAAAAGGAGGCTGGTCAGCTAAGTGCTGCGGCACTTTCATGGAATCTTCATCAGATCTACCAGGAAACAACGAAAAAGAAGTTATGTGCTCAGAATAACGTTCCATGTGAGTTGTCCCTCTCGTCTTCATTCTATACTGATGGGTTCGGAAACGATCCTCGGTTCCAACTCGGCTGCTTACTAAAGCTCGAGGTCTCACACTAGCTCGTGGCTCCATCCCTAAACCATGATGCAATAGTGCCTACCTCAGATCTTGTTTGTTGATGAACTTGTATCAAACATTTACATCAATATATGCAAAGGTATATACCATATTCCTAAGCCTGGACAAGGGTCAAAGCAAAGGAAATATATTAACAATGTTACATCCTAGATGCTCCAGGAGCTTATTAAGACTGGGGGGTAGGAGGGTGGGATGTAAAAATGAAGACAAGAGAGACAACTCACATGGAATGTTATGTAAAGTTGTACATAACTTCATTCTATATTGATGAGACAGCGTCCCTAACACCATCTTTCCTGGGTGGCTCACGGGAGTATATTCTTCAGGACAATGGACCCAAATGAGGCCCTGTCCCTGGAGGCCATGTCTACTTTGTAATGAGTGATAAAGGCATGTGGTCTCAACCACGTTGCTGCTGTACATATAGCATCTATTGGTAATCTTGCTTTAAAGGCCTGGGAAGTTGACACAGATCTGGTAGAATGCGCCTTTACTTTGGTTGCCATTTCATTGTTTGTTGATTGATAAATGAATGAAATACATTCTGCTAACCACCTGGATAAGGTTGATTTTGTCACTGCTAGGCCTTTTTTATTTTCTGAAAATGAGACAAAAGGTTGGTCAGATTTTCTGTGGTCTTTTGTTCTATGCAAGTAAAAACGCAGTTGTCTATGAACATCAAGCTGATGAAGCATGTATTCTGTCTTACTGCCCTATTTAGGGAAAAAATGGTAGTTCTAAAGATTGATTTAGATTGAACTCTGAGCATACTTTTGGTAGAAAAGAAGGGTTTGTGCGTAGTGAAACCCTATCATTATGGAATACCATGTATGGAGGTTTGATTGTCAACACTTGTAATTCTGAGACTCTTCTAGCTGATGTGATTGCTATAAGAAAGATGGTCTTCCAGAATAAAAATTTCAAGCTACAAGATTATGCTGGTTCAATCGGTGGGCGAGTTATGCGTAATAGAACAAAATTAAGATTCCATGGTGGAAAGGATGGTCGTATGGATGGTCTTAACAACTTAGTGCCTCTCAGGAAGGTTTTTGAAAGTTTGAGACATGATGTTCATTCCTTCATTGCCAATATGAAAATCTGAGATTGCTGCCATTTGCATGCGGAATAGTTGCTGCAGCTGCTCCCTCATTAAAAAGTTTAGCCAAAAATTCAAATAGGAATGTCAAGGGTGCTGAATAGGGATCAATGGAGTTCTGTAAAGCCCAGATGGAGAATCTTTTCCATTTGCTATGATAAAGTTTTCTAGCAAACATCTTATGAGAAGAAATTAAAATGTGTCGGATCTGGTTCCTCCTTGTTTGTTTATGTACTACACTACTGACAAATTGTCTGTTTGTATTGCAATTGTACCTATCAGAAGAGAGTCTTCGAATGCTTGCAACGCCATCAATGTACTTTAGTCTCTAGAACATTTATGTACAAATGAGCCCCGTGGTCTTGCCACGTGCCTTGAGCTGTTATTCCCTGATAATGCCCCCCCCCCAATCTGGGAAGCATCCGTGGTCACTGTGGCTATCGGAGTAGGGGGAAAAATGAGTTGACCCAACCTCACCTGGTCGGAGTGCAGCCACCAGCGTAGGTCTTTCTTGCAAGTCTCTGTCAGAATTATTGGATGGGACAAAGGCAGCTCCTGCATGGACCACTGTGAGAAAAGCATCCACTGTAGGATTCTCATGTGTAATCTTGCTAAGGGAATGACAATTATTGCTGCTGCCATCGTGCCCAGAACTTTCAGGAGCATCCTTGCTGGTACCTTGGTCTTGAATAGAAGGTCCTGGACTTGAAGGCAAAGAGTTTGAATCCTGTCTGTTGGAAGCTTGGCCACCATGGTTTTTGTATTTAATTCTATGCCTATAAAGATGATATGTTGGGATGGCAATAAGGCAGACTTTTCATAATTTACTGAAATCCCTAACTGGGCACATAGTTGTAGGGTAGTGTCTCTTGCTTGGACAAGTAGATGCTCAGTGGCAGTGGTTAGGAGTCAGTCGTCTAGGTACAGAAGCACTCAGAATCCCAGGCGTCTCAGGTGAGCCGTAACTACTGCCATGCATTTGAACACTCTGGGAGCTGTAGTGAGACCAAAGGGCAGAGCTCGAAAATGGAAATGACTGTCACTCAGCCGAAAGCGTAGATAATGCCTGGATGCCCTGTCCCTCTTTATGAGGTAGTACGCATCCTGGAGATCTACAGAGCACATCCAATAGTTTTCCCCTAGAAAGGGAAGTATTGACTGCAACGTGACCATCTGGAACTGTGTCTTCTTTATTGACTTGTTCAGTCTGCTGAGATCTAGAATGGGTTTCTATTCCCCTATTTTCTTTGGAACTAAAAAGAACCTTGAGTAAGTTCCAGATCCTATTTGATCTGTGGGGACTGACTGGATGACTCTTTTTTCAGCAACTTTTGAATTTCTGAAGCTGCTTGCTCCCTGTGACTGGAGGTGGAACATCCAAGATTTTCTTGATCCTTGGAGGTGGCATAGAAAAAGGGATCGAGTAACCTTTGGATATGAGTCTTCGTGCCCACTTGTCTTTCATTATGTCTAGCCAGGCTTGTGGGTACAGAGATAAGCGACCCACGATCGTCTCCAGAGCCAGACAGGTGGGCCTTCTTTCAGGAGTGCTGAAAGGGTTTACCGAAGAAAGATTCTCGGTCACCCTGGTTTTGCAGATCTCCTCTGCTGCGTGGGGAGCGTCTTCCATTATTACCTCCTCCTTTGCCCCTGGAGGAAGGTTCACCGTGTGTGTCCTGAAAAGTTCTCTGGGATTTTCAGAACCACATTTTCCTTCCCTTTTGACCCTTGGGATAGGGTCTAGAAAGTGTGGAAAAATGGACTCCGATGGCAGAGAGAGTCTTTCCTTCTTGTTCACTCCAGGAAAGCGTTTCCTTGACTTTAGGCCCGAACAAGGACGAGACATCAAACGGGATATTGACAAAGAATGACTTGAAAGGTTCCGCAAAATTGCACAAGCGCATCCAGGAGTGCCTCCTAAGGGCAATTCTGGAACTTGCTGATCTGCTCACTCCATCTGCTACATAAAAGGCGAGCCTCATGGATGGGTTAACCACTGAATTAAGGGTGGCCAGCTGTGAAGATTCCTTATCTGCTACCCCCACAGCTACTGTACACTATAGAGTATCTCCAAGCACTTTTAGGAGATCTTTCTGAAGTCCTGTAAAATGCATAAGGTAATTCAGGGACCCAAGAGTGAAAGCCACTGAAGAAAACATGCGCTTTCCGTACCTGTCCATTGCCCGCGACGCCTTATTCGGGGGATGGACAGATGTGGAAGTCTCAGATAGCTCCTTCTTCATGGCCGCTGCCGCCACCACCATAGCATCTACAAGGATTCCTTTGGTTAAAAAGGCTTTGTCATCTGGGGAGGTGATAAATTTGTTAGGCCTCCAAGGGACAGGCTCCACTGTATCTGGAGACTCCCACGCCTTTTGACAAACTAAGTCCATCAGTTCGTCGAAAGACAGAGACACCCAGGTGGTTGAAGATCGAGACCCAAAAGCCTTCAGGTAGACAGACTCATCAGAAGGAGAAATAGACTTCCAGCCACCTCTCTTAAGAATTTCCAGGATGTCCGCAAATGAGACATCCTCAGAGGGTGAACTTGGGGACCCTTCTGACTTCCTTGAGGTCCATGTCCGATGTGAATGACTCATCAGGGGAGTCTACATGCTTCCACTTGCATAACTTCTTCCAAGGGACTTCTTCAGTGGGACATTAAGGAGAGGTTTCGGAAGACAGGGTCTCGCCCGATGGGGCATCCTGAGGCTTAGGATCTCTACCCTGAGTGGGGGATAGTGTGTGTGAAGACAGATACCGGTGCTCTCGGGGATGAAATACTTGCGTCCAACAATGATGATGTCTGTGGGGACAGGGCTCTCCTCATAGCTGTGAAAGCCATTCTCCCATGGAAGTCCTCGGTTCCGAAGAATCGGAGGACCCCCCCCCCCCGGAACCATAGGGGTTGGCTCCAAAGCCAAGTTCACCTGAGCCGAGGCACTGAGAGGCAAGGTTGGAGCCAAAAAGGTCTCGACCAGACTAACCCCCCCGGACCAGACTAGTGAGTGTCGGCCCCTAGATACCTTGAATGGCTCCAAGGTAGTCAGAGTGATAGGAATTGAAAAGTCTGCAGTAGGTCTCTGTTCCATTGGCTCCATCAATGTCGGCTCCAAGTGTTCTGGCTCTGAAACTTGAGATGGAGTTAGAGGAGGAATGGAAGGTAAAGGGACGGCTACCGTTGGTTCCGAGCTTCCCAGAGTCAGATCTGATAATTTAGCTAGCAATAGTGTCTTGAGTAGTCTCTGCACCTCACGATCCATGTCAAAATCCGATAAGCTCCTGGAGGATCTGGACGAAGGAGCGGATGCCACAGATTGCAACAATGGAGACCTAAGAGTTGGGGAGACCAGCTGCAATACTGGTGAGTGGCTCTGGACTGTCAAAGCCGTCGGTTCCGACACACATGGAACCGAGGCAGTAGGTCTGACTTGTTCAGTTTTTTTCAAAGATGTTGGAGACATCCTGGGTTGCTTAGCGGATGACTCTGACGATCCAGTTGAAGTAGAAGGAGATGGTCTTTTTGAAGTTTTTTTCTTGAGATTTTGGAGAACTTTGAGTCTTGTCCAAGGCTTCTTCAAAAGGGGATTTAAGTAACACTTTTAAGATGAGTTTTTTACCCTCCTGTAACACTCTGGCACTAAACGAATGCCAAATGGAGCAGGTCTCCTGTACATGGACGGCCCCTAGACAGTAAACATACTCAATATGTCCATCAGTGAGGGACATTTTCTGTAAACATTTTGGACATTTTTTCAAACCAGATGGTTTCACTTCTTTCTGTTGCTTTGATATAATGAACAACTCTAATCACACACACAAATACACACACACACACACACACACACACACACACACACACACACACAAAGGCACCCTATAATTTAAACGGGATTCAAGAAAGAAACAAAGAGCTTTCTAACTTAAACAAGCTCTTTGTTGAAGGTAAAGACTGAAATAAGTACTCTCAATACACTAAATACTAATATATATATATATATATATATATATATATATATATATATATATATATACATATATATATATATATATATATATATATATATATATAGAATAAGCACTCACCACAATTTTCAAATGTCTCTGTTGAAGTGATAACAATACAAAATATATATGTAAAAACACTGCACATGAGTTATAAAGGGATAGGGATTGTAAAGGCCTAAATACAACTGCCTGAAAAAAAGCACAAGGTAGATTCTTAATCAGAACAAATTTGCACGAACTATTGAAAAAAAAGTAATTTAACAAGTTGAGGAAGGCAAATACTAGAAATGATCTTCTTTCCAGTAACAGAAGTGTCTATCTATGGAGGCCTGAATAATACGCCTCAAAAAACGCACACACACAAACTAAATTAGTGCTAATCTAAGTAACTAAATGAACGTCTGAAATAGCGATATACCTATAAGTAAGCAATAAACAATAACAGCTAGTTTTCTAACTTTTTCTAAGAATTATAAAGAAAAATAAAGAAATTTTGTACTTAGCCACAGCTAGTCATGACCGATCTGTTTCGGCGGCAAATAAGGGGTAGGCACTGTTTCATCATGACATAGGGATGGAGCTATGAGCTAGTTTGAGACCTCGAGCTCTAGTGAGCGGCCGAGTCGTAATCGAGGATCGGTTCCGAACTCATCAGTATGGAATGAAGAAGAGATAGGACAACTTCACATTTAATAGTTTGGTAAACTGTTAGTCTTAACATGGATCGTTTTTTTTTGGGATTGTGGGCATGCGACCTGCCTAGGTAAAAGTCAACAACTACCACCATACATGTGAAAATCCATAGAGTTCCCCTTTTTTGTTTTGAGGGAGAGGTCAGTCTAGACCTGCTCATCAAGGAGTTTTGAAGTGTGTTCTTTAAATTGCTCTAATACTCCCCCAGTGTTCAATCTTTCTTTTTTTAGGTTCTGGCAGACTCTTCCAGGAGCATGCCCTCAGTTATCCCAACATTCCGTCTAGCACCAGCTCGATAGTCTTTTTTTTTTTTTTTAAAGAATACATACTGTTATTTGGAACCACGTTTAAAACACTTCAAAACTCCTTGATGAGCAGGTCTGGACTGACTCAGAATAATTTTGTTACTTCATAGAAAAAATGTAAATGTCCATTTCCGTAGCATGCCAGTGCAGCCTACAACCAATTGCTTAACACAAAGGAATTTTAAAACATTTAAAGCTATAAAGAAAAGTGTCAACATTATGGATGTGGTAGAAACTTTCATTATTTCTGATAGTGAATGCCATACATAAATGCACAATGATTTATATTTGCAAGAGCTATTCCTTAACAGACAAAACAGAACTTGAATTAATTAAGACAAAACAGTGTGTGGCCGCAAAGAAGAAAATAAATTCAAAGAAGTTTCACCATAATAAACATGAAAAGGACAGCTCCTTTACTGAGATAGAGCTGCTGCACCTTTATGGTACACCAGGAGGAAGTCCAAAACAGATCCCCTGTATAAGGAGTGAACAAAACCTGCCTGTTTACTTTGTGTTGGAGCAAAAAACATCACATTCATGCGGTCAGTCCCAGTCAAGATACCTCAGATTATTAGAAGAGGGTGAAATGTCTATGAAGTAAGCAATGAGAGAGTCCACCTTATGGCTCATATATAAAGCTGATAAAAAGGCACTACACATAACTGCTGCAATCACGAAACCCAGCAGGTTGACTCAATAAGCAATGCAATATATTAGTTTTCTACTGTATATAACAGAACAGCCCACAGACGTTCAGAGTAGAACAAAAATTATTTTTTATGCAACACCTTTTTTTCTCAAAGCCCTTTACAAACATTTGGCTAAGATTAGTAGGGAAGTGACCTGATGTATGACAGTAGCTAGAATGTACAACTTCATCCATACCACAGCCTGGAAAATGCATGCACCATTTTTCTGGGGAAGGCTTGTTGGCCAAGACAGCTAATGTCTTTGGATCTTTTCTTCCACTTCAACACTTAACAAAAAATAATCAAGGATCATAGTTGACATTTTGGTTCAATGTCCCATCTACAGGATGGCACACACTACCATTATTTTTTAGGTATGACTTTAGTCCCCATATAGGACTAGGACCTACAGCCTTCTGGCACAGAGGTGGATATGCTGACATTAACACTTGTGACAGGGACACTGTTGATATACTAAAAGTGCTCAGGCAGCCCATACTGTACTGCATATTTCTTTGACAATCAAGCAGCAGCTATCGAGATGTAAAATAGATGTCTGAACACTAAATTAATATGTCACAAAGACTTCTTTTCACTGTAAACACTAATTAGGACAACTAAAGATATACAGCTGTTTTAGTTTCTTCAATACTGTTAACCATTGGGGGGGTTAATGGTAACTGGAATACATCTGCAACAACATGACAAGTTATTAGTATTTCACATCTGCCGCGGTGGTACGGCGGTAGCGTTGTTACCTCACAGCAAGAGGTTCTCCCGTTTGATTCTCGGCTGGGCTTGGGAGTGCCTTCTGTGTGGAGTCGGCATGTCCTCCCCGCGGTTGGGTAGCGTTTGAAAGACATGCATGCGTAAATGGGCGTGCCTTCGTTGAAGGTTGAGCATCGAGCTGGCACCTCGGCGTTTCGTAAAAATCTACTGCCAATCATTAGCGGACCGGAGTTCCGCTGTGGCGACCCCTTACCATGAAAAGCCGAAAGTCAAACAACATTCAGCTATGTACGGGCTTGACCTGCGTTTGAAAATGTGCAGTAATTAAGACAAGCTACTCTCAGTTTGCTAAGCTACAAAATTGCACTGAATTGTCACACTTACCTGAACACGCACATAAACTACCACATCCACTGGAAAGGAAGAGTATGCAGATGTTGAAGATGACACTAGTGAAGTAGTAGATTCTTCCAAGGGGTCCTGCAGGTCAAACTGCCCAATATCATCATCTTGGGAGCTGATAGCTGTTAATGGAAAATGCATTTCACTTATTAACTTTAAAAATACAAGTCCATATGCTGCTGGTCAGATGTTACTTATGAGCAAATTGTTAATTAAAAAAACAGATGTCTACACTGGTAGATAATAAAGGAGGTCCAAAGCAGCTAAGAAATCACAACAGACCTCACACTCAAAATGCTACAAGAATCAAGAATGTGCACCTCTACATACATGAACTATGGAATCAGAACTGCCAGTATATAGAGATGAAAGGGGACAACTACCCCAGATGCAAGTTGCTAAGAGACTCAATCTGTTGATGATCAGGTGCAAATGAAGAACCAGCATTCATTTAAGAAACTGCGGGTAATATTGTGACTTTTTAAATGAATGCCAATGCTGTATTTGTGCTCACTGGCTCTGTGTGTTAGTGACATGCTTGCTAAAGATACAGTTCAGAGCAGAGTGAAAAGAAATTCTTTTTTCCTCAGTGAGACCTTCTTTGGGTTGGGGGTACCAGTCTGGGGAACTGCCCAGGTACCAGATGACCTTACTAAAGCTCTGAATCCAACTAATCAAAAAAGTCCCACTAATACTGGGTTTACATTTGTAGCTGATTATAAACAGAACCTTTTGATCACTGAAATCTCGTGCTCAGGGTGGGGGGGGGGGGAACTGAAGCCATAGTAATTTACTTTAATAAAATATTTCATTAAGTTTATCAAAGCAACAAGAGTTTGGTAGCAGGTCTGCACAGCAAACAGAGACAGATGAGAGCAATGGCGTCTAAAAGGACTGTAACGCATTGATGAATTCCAAAATAATACTCTTACTTCTGTTCTTTTAAATCTCAAACACATCCCTAGTTATCTTGAAAAATACATTCAGAACTGTCTCTACAAACAGCAAATATGATTATGTGGATGAGTAAGTGCTTCAAGATTTCAGTAAATATGCTGTGATTCCACTGACTGCTTAGCTATTGGCAGAGCCCGACTTAATTAATTCATTCAGACCATTCAAACAAATCTATGGCTGTATTCAGAAACAAATTCACATTATTATACAAGTTAAACTCAGTCAGAAAGCAAGGTTTCAACCTTCAACATATCAATACATTTCCTGTGAGTCAGTTCTGTTAATTCAAACTGGCCCAATGAGTCAATTAATCTATTGGAAAGACGTTATCTTTCCCTAAACCTTCTATGCACATCTGAGTCTGTTAATGATGATGGTGAAGCCATCTCCATGGTTCTGAGGGAGAAAGACCTGAGTGTATCCCAAATGACCCACTTCCTATGTACTCAGCAGTGGTAAGAGGCTTTTGTATACTGGGCAGACGTCAAGATCGCTTATGTGGCAAGGAAACCCTCATGTAAAGAATACTGCAACATAGGAACAGGAGGACATCAACTAGTGACTCACGGGACAAGCCAGAGAAAGGAGGAGGAAGTTAGCAGATGACACAGGCTTGAGGCAGTCTTGTCCAATGCAATGCCAGCACCTACTAGAAACAGATGTATATGCCACAAAGCATGTAGAATTCCAAGCCTTGTTCACAAGGTAGTGCTCAATGTGCAAGTGCAGAAATGTGCAAGAGCAGAAGGGAAGGCATAGCAGGCCCTCACATCCATGAATGTAAACATCAGCCAACAGAGGATGGGTTACGGTCAGGAAATGAAAATCCATGAGAGATGCTGGGATGCCTAAATAACTGCTTCCGCAACCAGTGACAGACTCTTGCCTTAGTACATAGGGGAAAGAATGGACATGAGCATAATGGGTAGGAGAGGCCCTGAAGTTTTACAGGCGCAGGACAAAAAAAATGACATTGGTGAGCCTTACTTGTTTAACAGTACTGCTGAATCCTTAGTTCCATTAATTGTTCTGAAAGCTGCACTGACTCTACTAATACCTAGACAAATACTGCCTCACATGTTCCCCAAAAACAGGATACAGTCATAGGGGTCTAAACATACCAACAAACACAATATAAATAATTCTGAGGTAGCCTTCGGAGTTTCTTCTAGTACCTTGTCTCTTCTCTTTTGCTGTTGTTGTGGGCCCCCTGAATCACTCTGCTGGGACAACCCCTGATCCTGTGTACATGGTTGGAGTCCCAATTTCAGGTCATCTGTCCATCTTTGTTAATCCTGATGGACTCCTCAGTTCTGTTAATCCTGCTGGCATTCTCACCTTTAAACCTGCATTGAAATCTGATTTTGGTACCACTGTTTAGGTTTTAATCTGTGGGCAGGGAGGTTAGCATACAGCTACAATCTTGCTATGGATATCTGGCTATGCTGATTCCACTTACTCCTCTGTGGCCTCCACAACTCAAGTTAAATTAAGGCAGATGTGCCCCCCCCCCAACCTGTTAATACTGCCCAACAGTGCAAAGGTAACTTTGCTGTTCACTGATGTTATTTGCTTTTGAAACTCATTAGCAAGAAACATGCACTTACTTGATTCAACAGGACCTATTTCATCAAGACCGGACAAAGCAAATCTGACCTAGTGAATGGGGCTGGGAAGTGCAGAACATGTAAACTACCCTGAGACCATGTGACCTCAGAACTAATTATATTATGCAAGAATGCAAAGGCAAACTCCCCTCATATTGCTTTTTTCTGCACTTGTTGAGCCAGTTCACTGGATTGGGCTTGCACTATTAGGTCTTGAAGGAGAAAGGATTCAACAGCATGCACCAGAAATGTGACATAATATTACGGTCTCTCCCCACTAAAAAAAAAAAAAAGAATACAATTTATTGAGTCAATTTATTACTTGCACTCCTATCTGTACGAATATGTATGACTGTAAAAATGATTTTTCTGATGTACTATAAAGCACGTTGAAAGAAAGTACTTAAAATTCAAAGTAGCGATAACTTTTGGGAGTTTTGAATGACAATAATCAAATATCAATAAATTAAAATAAGGGTACTTCATTTTTTACACTATGAATGCTAATATTTTAATCATATTCTGACTAATGACTACAAATTTTCTGAATAAAAAGTGATAATTCATTCCATAGTATTTTGTTGCAGATATCTGGCCATTACTGCTAATACATTACATTTTTATTTCAGCCACATTCAGTGAAATTTACTAGCACTGTTAGTTTGATATGCATGGTAATTTGCCTGTTTACAGTAAATGAATGTATATGGTGAACATAATTGGGTGCACCAGCTTGTTAAACCTTTGCAAGACTACCTGAATGACTGCTGGCTATGATGTGTCAGACCAATCTGAAATGGAGAATGAAATGTGCAACTGCTATTGGTTAAATCAAAGATGTGTACTTCATATAATGACAAATGTGTGGGACTAGCTCCATCTTCTTCTTCTACCTCTAGGATTTAAGGCTGGCAGTATTCAAGCAACTCGGCATCTGAAACTATTCCAGGCCACTGAACTCTTCTCCCTTTTATCCATAATCTTCTGCAGAAGAACATTCCTCTGCATGTCTCTGTTAGCCCATGGAAGACGGAGCCAAATGGATGAGAAACTAAAAATTTCAGAAACAAGAAATCAATCTCACATTCCAAAGTCAGGTTTAGAAGGGGTGACAGAGGAAGATGGATTTAGTTCTAAATACACATCATCATGTTTTCATATTGGTCCATCATTCTCTACCTCTAGGACAGAATCCCAAGCAAACACACTGCAGGGTGGCTACTCACAAGGATCGTCTCTATGGTACTATCGTCTCTATGGTACTACCTTATCTCCAAGACAAGCTATGGAAAAAGATACTTGATCTACAAATGAGTCACAGAAACAGTGGAGATGCAGACTAAAAATAACATGACAAGAGAGGCCTAGTAACTCCTGTTGCAAATATCAAGATCCCATCTGCTTTGCACCCCGGTCTAGAGAAGCCAACAAGTGGCTAACAGAAGAAAGAATAGTGTCCTGACATGATGGGTGTCAGTAAGAAAGAAGCCCTAAATCAAAACAATAATGTGATGGGAAAGATCAGTCAAATGGGAGAAAACTGTCACCCCCCCCCCCCGGTAAACACAAGTGTAGATGTAAATAGATGCAAATAATTTGTATAGATGATAACAATAAAGAACCCCAAAAGTTGTGGAAGGGTTACTGTCTCCAAGATCAAAAGGCCTCACTAAACCTGTTTTAGAAGGTGCATTAGGCAGGGCATCAAGTATGCTCTGTAGCCAAAGGTCTCCAAAAAGGACTGCCAATGCAGAACTCAGGAGGTCCATACAGACTCTCTCCCAGGGAATCCTCTGCAGAGTACTTAATGCCAGAACCCCATGGACAATACCCAGAGGGGTTCAAATCTCTTTAGGCAACTACTATCATCAAGCACCTGGACAGCTCTGGGGCTAAGGAATGGAAGTGCCCCTACTCTCAATAAGGGAAGGGAAGGCATGCATCCCAGGGGACTCCAGCATCTCTCAAGGGAAGGAGAAGGCCTCCAGTTCCTGGGGATTGGGAGCAGTGACTGCTGATCAAAAGGAGGGAGAAGCAAAATTTGCTTACTCCCAGCAGACAGAAAAAGCCTCCATTAGGAGAAAAGTCTCGGCCTGCTCTTCAATAGATCACAATGAATTTCAGACAAGGTGGAGCAGAACCGGGAATCATCCAAGAAGGTGCTGCTTCTACCCTCTCCCACTATTCATATCTGAATCTACCAGAACAGTAACAGGATGCCACATTCCATCCCTGTCCAGTGGTTATGGAGAACATGGCTACTCAGAGGAAAGGGATAAGGCACTTAAGGTTTGCAGCCAGGGAAAAGTGAGGCAGTCTTAAGCTTGTAACTAGACCCCCTTCCTTCTAAAACCGACAGAAGTCAGCCAGTGAGGCAATGGACCCCCCTCCCCCCAACAAGGATGAGCTCTGCTTATTGATACCAAGAAATTCACTCCGCAGGGATTACAGCCTGTGCCAAAACCATCTACTTCTGTAAAATGGAGAATCCCTCAAAAGGCTGTCAAGGTCATCTCCTAGGGTGGAGAGGTGAACACAGCCCAGCTGATCACAGCATGAACACTGTCCTTTTTCATGGAATTCACTGCAGACAATAAGTACCTGCATAGGTGGGGATGCACCAGCTTGGCAATTTATAAGGTGAAGGTAAGATCACCCCTGAATTTAAAACTCAGGACAGGTCTCCAAAGTAGCCAAAACCACTTCCACAAGGATGCGGCTGGAACTTAGAAACTGAGAAGCATAGATGATTAGCCTAAACTCCAGAATGCCACAGGAATGCAACTTCTTGTCTGCCCAATTCCTCTCCTGACCAACCTTATCTGCCACCTAGGCAAACATTGGCTGTGCTTTTAGGTGAATGATGAATACCTACCAAGACCAGACAGAGGTCAGCATTAGGTTATTATAAGTTCTCATTCCAATCTGCTGCAGAATGATATAGGGTATCAGCCCTCGAGGAGTGAGTGGATGGGTGAGGGTCACCAGCTTTTGAACGAAGGCGGCTTCAAGCTTCAGTTTACATTACAATAACTATAAAGGCTGCCTTTGGGGGAAAAACTTGATAAAGACATGCCATAGGTCCAGCTAGGGCCTGGTATAAACAAGTTCTTTAGTGCCAAATTTCTCATTAAACAAGGCTTCTTCTAAAAAGAAGCAAGAAAAACTGAGGGGCTCCAATGTTTTGTCCATCTCAGAAAAAGAGTCACCCCAAAGGTGTTCCAGTTCCTGACATTCTACCACCACACAAGTCAATTCAAGGCTCACAAGAGTGAAAAATGAGTGTACTAAAGAAGGCTCACTAGAAAAGAGAGATGTATACTAGGCCAAATGGCAGCATCCGATTGTTAAGTTTGCAGTTACTTAACTGTGTTTTGGAATTTTACAGCAGCATGCTTTACTGGAGAATTTTATTGCAGCATCTGCGTTACACCTTACTTTATGACAGTTTTTCAGTACTGTCTGCCCAGTGGCAATTAATATGTGCTTTTGTAGCAGTTTAGACTGAAAGTCTGTACGCACAAGTGGTGTGTGTGGGTGTGTGTGCATCAACAGCACTGCCTGTGCATAATCAGAAATTATGCATTGTTGAGACTATCTGAAAAGGAATGAGTCTCTCTACACTGAACTCACAACTTGTGATCTTTGGTGCGCCAACCTTTACACGTGTCACAGACAACTATTCTTTGGTTGAGGAAAAAACTCTGCACATACCGGGGAAACACTACTTCTCCTGGAAATCAGTAAAATAAAAGTATTCATTCAGACTCAGAAAAAACACGGTATCCTTTAGTCAGCTACTTAAAAAACTAGCTAAAGGACTGCCTTGCCAAGAAGGAGGCTTCTTCTCTTGAACTTCAACAGACACTTGAAAAAGATCATGACAATGACAACTGAATGTCTATGCAAAATGTTAAAAGTTCTTATTTTGAATACATTACACTCTAGCTTTTAAAACCCCTGTATTCCTTACATTCCAGAAAAGATATACCAGGGCAACCTACTGCTCCTTTTATAGACAATACTTCTTGCCTTACCTATAAATCTTCCAGCTTTCCGAATCCACCATCACTGAATCTCCTACTGTCCTGCAACTTCTTGGCTCCTTCTTCACTGCTACTTTAGCACCATCTGACATTTTTAAAATACAGACCCCTGTAATTACTTATGCCACTCTTCAGCTTATCCTCTATTGTTCTCTGCCTACTGTGCCATCTTTCAACCTACCATGACTTAATAAGATACCGCAACATTTTTCCAGCTCTGTTCCATCCACCTATGCATACTTCCTCTTTACTCTCTCCACACATTGCACCAAACTTGTTTAATATCGTTCCCCACCTTTATTGCAAATATGGACTGATAATTTGCATTTCAACTGAATGCAAAACAAAATTAAGTACAAGAATCCTCTCCAAAAAACACAAGTACCCATAATTCCCTAAAATACTAAAAACCTTCTAGGAGGAGATATACATCCTAATGCTGGCCCCACCTACCACAATGAACACAATGATAATTCTCTCCCACACACTTCTGTAACCCAACAACAGCTAATCCCCAACCCTGGTGATCTAATTTTTGATGAAATAAATGTCAGAAGTATAAAAAATAAAACTGCTGAATTACAAGCCTAGATTACCCAACCTAATGCTGTAACTGAAACTTGTCTTAAACCCAGGTTAAATGACTCCAAAGTTATACCTCATGGCTATAATACCATCCATAATGACCATATAATGAGAAAAAGGTGGTGGTATTGGTTTAATATTTCCCAGTACCTACCACATTTTCCCTTACAGCAAACCAACACCAAAATTCAGTTCAGAAGAGTTTCTTATTGCTTTCCTCAAAATATTGCAATACAGTTCAACTCTTATTTTATAGATAGTATAGCATCTCTAAGCAAGGATTCCTCAATATCTAATCCCACATCCAATACCAACACTGCCCAACAGCCACATATCACCACATCCACTTACACCTTTAATCATGTGCCCACATCCTATATAAAAGTACTCAAACAAACTTAAAACATATTCTTCAGCTGATGACCTTCCAAGTGAGTATCTTAAAATAGCAGACAACAGCATTGCCAATCCTGTCTCAATCCTTATAAACAGGTCAGTTTGGGAATTTTCAGTTCCCTCTCTCTGCAAAAAGTCACACATTATCCCTCTGGACAAAGGAGGAAAATTCAACAGACTTTCATATCTTTTGATCTATGGCAATCTCATCTCCCCTCATCAAAATACTTGAAAAATGTATTAAAAACAATTGCTAGATTATCTCGTGCAGGAAGAACTCCTATCCCCTACACAACATGGCTTCTGTCCTTCCTACACTACTAGCACTGCCCTTCTAACCTAAACAGATACTGTCAATAAAGCTAGAGATAATGGTAAGCTAGTCTCTTTCTTATTTCTAGACTTATCTAAAGCCTTCAACACAGTTTGTCACAGCACACTTCTACTTTGAATATCCTCACTGGGTCTCTCTCTTGGCTCACCCTTCTGTGGTTCAAAAGTTACCTGTCCAATAGGTATCAGTCCGTAAAATAGCACTCTACACTCTCTCTCCTTACCCCTCAGTCACCATCAGTGTACCACAAGGCTCTACCCTTGGTCTCCTCCTCTAACATTTTCACCAACACCCTCTGTACTTCCACACAACAGGTCAGCCACCCTAATACAATATGCATATGATTCCACTCTCATTTGCACATCTGACAACACAGTACACCTCCAAAAATTACTCAGGAAACTTTAATAGCCACTGAAACATGGCTTCATAGCTCACAACTCATGCTCAACTCAAAAAAGACCAAGCTACTACTTTTTTCCCCAAATCCCTCTCTCATGAAAAGTCCTCTCTCTTGATAATAGAACCACTGAAGTCACTTCTCATAGCAAAATTTTAGAGGTGATACTGAATGAAAAGCTTACATTCGACCTGCATTTACAAAATTGCATGAGAAAAACTCATGAAAAACTATGGATACTTTACAGAGCCAACAACGTGTTCACTGATGCAACTACTCACCTGCTCTTCACTCTTCTCTATGATGCTCCCATCCTTACGAAAGGCGTCACAAAAACTAAAACTTGAACAATGCTCTAACAAAGTTGCTAAATTTGCAGCACGTTCCCCTTTCAGAACCCACCACTGTACAGCACTAAAAAGCCTTTACTGGTTAGAAATGCCACATCAACTAACATATACACAACTTCTTACCACCTATAAAATTATCCAGCATCCATCTGCCTGTCCAGCACTAAAAAATATTCTACACAACTATTTTTTTAGTTGTCACTGTGATCCAGTGACCAAAAACTCCTGTCTACAAACCTAACAAGTCTGCTTGGTATTGTCTGTATTCGTACAAGGTTGCTAAGGCCTGGAATTCCTTACCTGTATATATCAAGTCTATACCCTTCCTCCCACTTTTCAAAACCACTCTGAAACACTTGCTAGCTACAAAATCTGTCTCAGTTTATCATAGGTTCATTGGTGTGTACTAGGCTAATGGCCCTGGAGCCTTTACAAGCTTAGCCCAAAAAAAAATGCCCAATCACCATGCCACCCGATGTTAGTTCACAGTGCCCCTATCCAGTAGGGCAACTGGAATGATCCCCGCAGTGAACTTTCAGTTACCCATCCACTCGTAAAGATTTCTCTTGAAGAGGGCCAGCGAGGTGCTCTGCTGACAAGAATGGGAAGCTTATTCCAGAGTATGGGCAGTCTTTGGGAGATGAACCTGTCCCTCCATCATGTTCTGTTAATTGTGGTAATACGGTTGTGATCTCTGGAGCGTGTGGCGCGGGGGATTGGGATTTCTTTAGGCTTAGCATTTCAAGTAGGGCTGGGTAGGACATGGCTTTGTAAGTCAAGCAGAGATCACATCTAAGTAGACTATAAGAGACTGAGAACAGCTGAAGTTTCTTGAGTCCTTTTTGTGAGGTACGTTTGTGGCCTATCCAGCTATTGTAGGTGTCCGGTCAGGTACATGCCAAACAGGGAGTTGTATTCGATGACTGGTCTAATGAGGGATGAGTAGAGAGGGATGATGACCTCTTTCTTCCTTCCTGGATGCGAAACCTTTGATTATAAGATGTGCCACGTAGAAGGACTTTCTGACCACAGTGGCAATGTGGTGGTCGAAGGTGAGGTGGCTGTCGACCTGGGTGTCCAGATCTCTTATGGCCCCTTCAGTGTTCAATGGGTTCCCATCAACATGGTAATTTGTGATAACTGAGTTTTTTCCAAAGGGGATGACAATGCATTTTTTGGCATTCAGCTTAAGGCCATCATGGTTATGAGCAAGAACAATGTCCCTAAATGTGAACAAGTACCTTTTCTTTCCTTATACCTCCTTACTCTCCCTTTTTCACTTACTTCCTTACTGCTAACTCTCTTCTCTGACTTTCTTTCTAAATATACCATAAGCCTGTTTTTCCCTCACTTAATACTGTAATTCCTATTTTATTAGACTAACTTGCATAAACTTTCTAAAATTTTCTAAATATTAAACGATTGTCATATACCTTGTATCAATTAACCAATGTTTAAACCAATAAACCAATGTTTTTATATTGTCTAATTTGTTATAATTATTTAAACTGAAGATGTACTTGTTTTATTTTTGAAGACTGTAAAATTGTTCTTAAAATGTTTTTTTTTAAATAATTTGGACCTTTTCTCACCAGGCCTCTGCTGAAAATGAGCTTCTTCCCAGTCAGACTGTCTCAGTGATAAAATGTCAATAAATAAATAAATTATGCTTTATCCCCCCATATAAACAAAGGGGGTGATACTAAGTCTGCAGTTACTTTCTTTGTTTGAGACTTTTAAAGTAGCATTTGTTTTCTGGGAAACTTTCAATGTTAGAAGATGTGCACCTTTCATTAACTTCTTGACATATGCACAGCCTTTTCTCCAGCCTAATTAGCCTTGGCCATTTCTCCAGTTAGTCCCATTATGAAGAGTGGCTGCTAGAGTCATACGGTGGTGAATCAGGGGTACGTGGGTCAATGCTTCTGCCACAGTCCCTCCCAGTCTAGCTGGACTGGTCAACCCTGTTACAGACAAAGACACAGAATGAGCATTTGTAGGGTTGTTCAGTACCTTTGGTAGAATGTAAAGCTTCAGATGAAGAACTTCACCAGTAAGATCATTGATAATGAAAAGGATGATCAAACTACGTGAGTTTTCAAGATGCTTGGAATTTAATAGTTTATGCATCCAAGCTGCAGTGGTTGCACCACAGACAGAGAGAGAGGACATACACACACACCTACACACACAATCAGTTCCAACAAGTTGTGCAAAGCTTTTATTAAAGGAGCTTGGCAAACAGGGAGTTGTATTTGATGACTGGTCTAATGAGGGATGAGTAGAGAGGGATGATGACCTCTTTCTTCCTTCCTGGATGTGAAACCTTTGATTATAAGATGTGCCACGTAGAAGGACTTTCTGACCACAGTGGCAATGTGGTGGTCGAGGTGAGGTGGCTGTCACCTGGGTGTCCAGATCTCTTATGGCCCCTTCAGTGTTCAATGGGTTCCCATCAACATGGTAATTTGTGATAACTGAGTTTTTTCCAAAGGGGATGATAATGCATTTTTTGGCATTCAGCTTAAGGCCATCATGGTTATGAGCAAGAACAATGTCCCTAAATGTGAACAAGTACCTTTTCTTTCCTTATACCTCCTTACTCTCCCTTCTTCACTTACTTCCTTACTGCTAACTCTCTTCTCTGACTTTCTTTCTAAATATACCATAAGCCTGTTTTTCCCTCACTTAATACTGTAATTCCTATTTTATTAGACTAACTTACGTAAACTTTCTAAAATTTCTCTAAATATTAAACGATTGTCATATACCTTGTATCAATTAACCAATGTTTAAACCAATAAACCAATGTTTTTATATTGTCTAATTTGTTATAATTATTTAAACTGAAGATGTACTTGTTTTATTTTTGAAGACTGTAAAATTGTTCTTAAAATGTTTTTTTTTAAATAATTTGGACCTTTTCTCACCAGGCCTCTGCTGAAAATGAGCTTCTTCCCAGTCAGACTTCCCAGTCAGACTGTCTCAGTGATAAAATGTCAATAAATAAATAAATTATGCTTTATCCCCCCATATAAACAAAGGGGGTGATACTAAGTCTGCAGTTACTTTCTTTGTTTGAGACTTTTAAAGTAGCATTTGTTTTCTGGGAAACTTTCAATGTTTTGTCTCATGCTTTGACAGTTTTTCCTCAAGCTTTTCAGCAACATCTGCCTCAGTGATGAAGAGTATGTCTTTTGGTGGCAGTTTAGATTGGGAACTGATTGTGTGTGTAGGTGTGTGTGTGTCCTCTCTCTCTGTCTGTGGTGCAACCACTGCAGCTTGGATGCATAAACTATTAAATTCCAAGCATCTTGAAAACTCACGTAGTTTGATCATCCTTTTCATTATCAATGATCTTACTGGTGAAGTTCTTCATCTGAAGCTTTACATTCTACCAAAGGTACTGAACAACCCTACAAATGCTCATTCTGTGTCTTTGTCTATAACAGGGTTGACCAGTCCAGCTAGACTGTGGCAGAAGCATTGACCCACGTACCCCTGATTCACCACCGTATGACTCTAGCAGCCACTCTTCATAATGGGACTAACTGGAGAAATGGCCAAGGCTAATTAGGCTGGAGAAAAGGCTGTGCATATGTCAAGAAGTTAATGAAAGGTGCACATCTTCTAATCCCCAATTTCTTGCTGTAAAGACAAAGGACCACAGCAGAAGCATACATCTGCTACCTTACAATGATCCCTGCTCTTGACACATCCTCTTTGAAGTAGCACAGGCCCCGACCAGTTCACCAACAATACCTCAGGTGAAACAGATGCATGCACCAAGCATCAACAGAGACTAACCAACCAGTAAGAAGCCTACTACTGCCATTATTCTCCTCAAATATGGAAATGCAGCTGGAAAAAAATCACATGCTATAAACGCAGGACCTCTTTGATGATTGCAGCAAGGATCAAGTTCCAAACTGCATAACAGGCAGGTGTGGGGGATGACTGTGATTATTCAGTTTACATGCATACCGACTGTGTGCATCATCATAAGTGAATGTTTACCCCCAAGTGTGGAAACTTCCAGGAAAAAGATGTTGACTGGTGCAGAAGATAAACCCTGCCACCAACCATAGGACCCATCAAGGATGGTCATCATTGTTACATAACCAATGCATTTAGAGACCAAGCTTGAATTTTTAGCCAACAAGTTAAGGAAAAAATCTGAACTCTACAGAGTCCCAGGAATGCAAATAATGGGGTTATACATTTTGTAAAAAAAAATCTGCAAGAAGCTAAAAGGCAAAAAGAAAACATTAAAATGAGCAATGTCCACAAGAATCCCAGAAACTGCTTGCAGGGCTTAACTAGTAGGTGATCAGCATATGTCCAGATTCACTAAAAAGTATTTTGTTGCAAAAGAGACAGGAATGCCTTGCAGGCAAAGTTGCTGGAGCAAATGAATAAATAAATAAATGCCAAGAATCGACCCAGACATATGGGAACACACTTTCTGGGAATGAGACTCTCTTGTCATTTTTTTTCAACTTCTTAAATTTTTTTCAGCATCTTTCAAGATTTTTTCTTTTCACCAGAGACAGCAGGGGATCAAAACTCTCTCTGATATTTTATATTCCCCTTAATGTGGCTAGCAAATGCAGCAATATGAGAACTTCAGCTGACTTATTCATGAGGAATGGAATGAACTCGGAGACACAATTAGCATCAGTAGGCCCATGTTTAAATTGTTCCACAATCCTAATTTTTTTAAACTTTTTTTTTCTTGAGACCTCTTTTCTTTTTGAATCTTATTTCTTTATAGTTTTATATACAAATAAATGACAGACATGAAGAAAATACAAAAAAATCTACTGCAACTGTCATTTAGTAATTGATACTAGATACTTAACCCTCCTCGTTAAGTCTTTTTACTAAAGGAAAAACACCAAGTACAACACTAAATAGTATGCTCTGCCCACAGGCAACAAGGCATTGAAGAAGAGCATCATTAAAAGGGATTAGATGGTTACAAAAGCATTTCAGTCAATGTTCTCAAGGGATGTCATTTATCCAAAACCCAATTATATAAACTCTACTTACAGCAGGAAAAGGGAATTCAGTGTTTTTTATCAAGACTTCCAAGAATAATAAAACTTAAGTTGCGCAACAACTCTGTGAAACTAGCAGAATGATTGTTAACCTGAAGTAAAACAAAGTACTAAATGAGCAGCAGTTTTTTTTTTTGTGTGTGTAATTTGGTGAGGGGGGGGTCTTTCTTCACCCCCCCATCACCTGCTGACCATCATATTTTCCTTCAATGGAAAGAGAGGGCCAACAAAAAAGAAGCAGTCATTAAATACGTTCATAGGTGTTTACTAGGCTAATGACCACAAGGGCCTTTTTAAGCCTAGCCATGCATCCCAAATCACTGACAAGTTCTGGTACACTTGATAAGTGTTAGCAGAGGCTTCAGAGACGAAACATTTATAAGCAGGGGCCTGGAAGATAAACCATTTACTGATTGGCTGCATCCATTAAAGACATATGTGCGAAACCAGGGAGGAATTTCCTGCTCCCTATCCAGCTGTCCAAGTTGAACTTGAATTGGGTTAGAGAGGAACTCGGTTTCACATGGATGGGGAGCCTGTTCCAGAGAGTGGGTAGTCTCTGGGATACATAACCTTTCTCTCCAGCAAGTCCTATTTATATCAAAGGCAAGATTTAAGTCTTTAGAATGGGTAATTCTGGTGCAGTTTGTTTTGTGGATATGCAGGAAGTCCATAAGAGTGGGGTCTGACAATGCCTTGTTTGCCAGGCATAGATATCCCCTCAACAACCTGTATGAGAGAGAACTGAACTCAATCATCTGGGCTTTTCTGCTGTAGACCATAAACCATTATGTATACCAGAGACATCTGAGGGCTTGGTGTGCAATGAGCGATCACAACAAACATACAAGCCACCATACATATATATGCAAATGGCCTTGCTCTCCTTGTACACCATTGTGTGACTTCTAACATCCACCAGAGATTCTACCATGGTAGGTGTGCCAGGTACATGTTTCAGTTCTTCCCCCACAAAGACAGGACAGGTACCTTAGCCACATCATTCCTCTCCTCCCCCATGCCATCTTAAATAGGTACACATACCACTACTCCAACTTGGATCACTTGGGTTGTAGTCAGAGCTTCATCCCTCTGTGCTAATAGAGCTGGCAGATCGTTCCCTTTTATATCTAGGCTGCTCACTAAAAATCAAGAGTGCAATTTCAGTTGCTAAAGGATATTCAAATACTAAGGACTTTGGCTGAGGACTGTTTGCCTCCGCAGACATTGACATTTTTAAGAAATTATCCTTTGATAAAAATGATCCTTACAAAAAATTGTGATACTTATAACATATATAACTTACCGGTGTAGTTCCGTTCAATTGGAGTTAAAGGTATAGTTTCAAGGGCTTTCTCTAGAAAATCAAGCAGGCATGGACTGATGACCATTTCTTCTGGCAGTGACTGAAGTGCCACCCATGCATAAAGCTTTGCTGTTTTCATTCCGCCACTTCCCTTTCCCTTCCCTGCAACAAGTAAAAACAGTGTTAACCTGGGAAAGCAACAGAGATTTTGCCACAAATGCCATCTTTTAGTAAATGGCAAGAATGTAGTTTGCAAGCCAACCAATTAAAGAAAATTTAGTAGTTAAAATGAGTTTTTATGGTGTATTTATGTATTTGAATTCATGTACCCTTGTCATAATGTACTAATTACACTTAATTGATTGCAAATTGATTGGTGGGAGTGGGTATTTAAACAGAGGAAGTCAGCATTTTAAACTGTTCTGAGGAAGTCATGCTTGACATGATGAAAGCGCTTAACATTTTGTTGTGGTGAATACCGAATAAATCAGTGTTTTTATATATTCCTGGATTGTGGACTGTGTTACATTGCCCTAATTCGACAAGTGTCCTGGTTTTTATGAGCTGACCGCTAGGATGTTGGACCATCCTGGAATGTGTGTTGCGATGAGAAAGCGTCCGGTGGAGATTGCCCATTCCCACACTCTCATGGCCACACAAGTAACTTTATTTGGGGATAAGCTAGTGGGTAGTAACCCTGATGGCCGTTGCAGTTCTTGTACACATTTGCAAAACAAAGGAATTTACTAGCAGTAATACTCCACATATTTTTGAAATCTGATGCTTTGGCAACTACAGCAGTGACTGGGTCATTTATTTGGCCACCTGTTTTTGCTCTGCTTTTTATGTAGGTCAAACATCTTAGCCATTAAAACATAGGATTAGTGAACATCTTAGTGACAAAAGAAACAAAAGAATATCAAATGCTCTGTATAAACATACAATGACCCATACCACTGCTAAATTTCAATTTACAATTATTGAAAAAATCCAAGGACACAAATCTAATAAAATAGGATGGCACTCTATATATTAAATAATAAAGAATCTGGTTGAATTGTCAGGCTGGGGTCTCTGTTTAAGCCCGCCCTTAATTAATTAAGCTAATTCTGGCATGTACCAATCAGCTTTGACTCTGGTCTAATTTTGTACTATTTAAATGTGTAGAGAATTAATGTCAGTTAATGCACTGAAGAAGGCTGTAAGTTTTGCCGAAACCGGTTTGCTGTTTTGTCACATTAAATCTTACATTTTACCTATCTCCCTGGTGCTGTACTTTTTTTGTGCTCTTGAATAGGTATGCCAATGGCAGTTTCAACAGGGGCCATTGTACAGCTAGAGTCATATGTAGAATTCTCATTTGTAACTGGGCGCACGGAAGAAGAGCTATGGTTGCTGCCATTGAGCCTAAGGCCCTCAACATCAATTCTGCTGTTGGGAGAGGAGAATGGTAGATCAGGGAGACATGCATCCCCAGGTTTTGAACTCTCTCCAAGGTCAGGAAGATTTTGCACTGAAGAGTATCTATCCTGGCACCAATGTAGTCTATCACCTGTACAGGATCTAGTAGAGATTTGGATGCGTTGATTGTGATCCCCAAACCCAGGGCAAGATTCAGGAAATAATCCCTGGTTTGGGAGAGTAGACACCTGGTGGGAGCAGTGAGGAGCCAATCGTCCAAGTACGGATAGACCGGAATCCCCTGAAGCCTCAGGTGAGCCGCTACCACCGCCATCACTTTGGTAAACACCCTGGGGGCTGTGGTGAGACCAAAGGGTAGGGCTCGAAATTGGTAATGATTGACATCTAGCCAGAAGAGGAGGAACCTCCTGGAGCTTCTGTGCATTTTTATGTGATAGTAAGCATCTTGGAAATTTCCTGTGCTGCTGCCTCCCTTTGCATGGGTGGTACGTCCGGAAGGTGTCTGGGAGATTTGGGGGAACCCATGAAGGGGACAGAGTATCCTCTGGATATGATTTGAAGCACCCAGCAGTCCGTTGTTATGGACTCCTATGCCACTAGGTGCAAGGACAATCATCCCCCAACTGCCTTCAGAATAGAGCAGTCGGGCAACCCTGAGGGGTTGCTGGCCGCGTATGTCCGAGAAAGGTTCTTGAGACCCAAAATTCCTTGGATCCCCTCTGCCTCTGTGCTAGCGTCCATTCTGTCCCCCTCTGCCTCTGGGGGAAGAAGAGCCCTGAGTATTCCGGGAATACTGTGACTTCCAGAACCACATCCTATTTTGCCCTCTCTGGCTCTGAGAAAAGGACCTTTGAGGGTTAGAGAAGTGCATCCTGATGGCAGACAATGTCTTCCCATCCTTCTCACTCTGGACTAATGTCTCTCTGACAGTCTCATCAAAGAGTGTACAGCTGTCATAAGGGGCATTGGCAAAGGATACCTTGAAGGGTTCAGAAAATTGACATAACTTGAGCCAGGCGTTGCACCTCATGGACATGCTAGACCCAGCCGCCCTAGCCACTCCTTCCGTAGCATGTGAAAAGAGTCGCATAAATGTGTTAGATACTGCTTTTAAAGTGGCCATCCTCGCAGAGAACAAAGCCTTGTCTTCCTGCGACATGGACTTAGCGGGAGACCCCTCCAGCTCCTTTACCAGGTTGTGTTGGGAGTCTGGTGACATGGGCCAGGTAGTTCAGCACCCTAATCGAAAAGGTAGCTGAAGCATAAACCCACTTCCCTAGGCGGTTCATCATCCATGACTCTCAGTCAGGAGGATGGACTGAGGAACTCTCCTGAGCAAGTTCCTTCTTAGTGGCTGCTGCTACCACCATGGCATCTATGAGGGAGCCCTTGTTCCATGCTGGCCTGCCTATGGGGGGGGGCTTAGGATCTTATCCGGTCTTTCTGGGATAGGTTCCATGGTGTCCGGTTGCTTCCATGCCCACAAGGTGACCAGAGCCACCAAAGGATCTGCAGGAGGGGACACCCAGGAAGTAGATGGGCTCGTGCCGAAAGCCTCCAGGAACACTGACTCATCAGAAGAAGGTTTGGGGGCAGACCAACCTCCCTGTTGGTGTAGGATTTCCATGATGTCTCCAAAGGAGACATCCTTGGGAGATGACCTAGGTGAACCTTCTCCATCATCTAAGTCTGTGTCCTCGGTGAGGGACTAGGGGGAGTTCAAGTGCCTCCTCTTACACGTATGCTTGCGAGGTACCTCTCCAGTTGAACTCTCTGGGGGGAGTTCTCAAGCCACTTGTTCCTCGGGGGGAACCGTCTGGGTCTCTTCGAGCACGGGCTGTCCCTCTGGTAAAATGATGGGGACCGTAGACAGAGCCGAGGGGGTCTGGGAGGAGTCCGAGGGGGCAGTCAGGTATCTCAATCCAGCAGAGAGAACTCTTTCTACCATGTCAAACACCGAAGGAGAGCAAACCTCCTGAGAAACCAATAAGGAGGCCGGTCTCCCTGGATCCGACGAGGGAATCGGAGCCAGGCCCGAGGTGAACGGAACTCCAAGGGAGGAAACCTGGCCCGACAAAATTCGGAGCCAAAGAAAAAGGTTCCACTCCCTCGGATCAGACACCCATGCTCCGGCTCCGAGAGCAGCTCAGATCCGAACTGGTCGGATCCGAAACGCTCCAGGCAGCTGTTGGCGTCGAGGAAGCAGGTACAGTCGGCGCCGACCTCCTGACTAAAGCCAATCTCGGATTCGAATACTCCGAACCTGAAGGTTGGATCAGAGAAGGAGATATAGGTTGGAAAAAGGGGGGCTGGCAAGACCCCTATCTGTGTACGGATAAATCACCTCATCATTTTATCCAGATCCATGTCAGGAAAAGATCAAGTGAACGGTGAAGAGATCACGGACTCCGACCTGGTGGGTTGGAAGCACTGAGGCCCGAGAGGCTGGGTGTGTCTCCTCCCTCTCCAGGGAGAATGTCAGAGATCGGAGCTGAGGGGAGTCACGGATCCGTGGCGTCTTAGTAGGTGAAGTGAGGTCCGGAGACCTCTTTCTCTTTTCCCTCGCCTTTGACTCTCTCTACCTCTTTTCTGTTCCACTACCACAGGCTTTGGTACAGGAGGTCGAGTCCCAGCCTGGGAGGGAGGAGAAGCCAGAGGAAGAGAGGAGGGAGAGGCAGCCACAGCAGCCGCTGTGGCCGGAGCCGGAGATGAGGAAACAAGAGTCTGAAGGGGGAAGAAGGCCTTTGAGGGCCAACTTGGTCTTCCTATCTTTAAAGGCGTGGGGGTTGAAGCCCGCACATACACTGCAGTCCACACTCAGGAGGGCAATGCCCAAGCACAAAACACACAGAGTGTGGCCATCCGCTGGGGATAACTTATGGCCACACTCTGTGCAACGCTTGAAAACAAGCTTTTCAGCCATACAGCCTGAGTAGAAAGAACTTGAGAACAAAAAGGTAAAAGTTTCTTTCTAAACTGGTACACTCACACCCACTCACCACACTCATACAGAGAAAACACTGAGGGGGGAGGGGAAGCTACAATCTACACAACAGTACAAACTACTCTAACTATCCTAAAACACTAACACTCGATGCACCAAGCAAGGGGAGGAGAAAGGGAACCTATACTAACACTAACTAACAAAAAAATACAGAAAAAGAGATACTCACAAATAGTTTTAACCCACTGACTAACTTAGAGCTCAAGAGACACAATACAAAGCTATTTGTGGCAAATGAGATCTGGGGACGGAAGGCAGTGGAGTTGTATTATGGTTAAGGGGAGCAGTTTGGCACTCGGAGCAGATGCTAGTAAAAGTTACCGGCTCGGATCCGATACAGATCGGTAACCCACAGGCTGAAGACCAAATGAAGTAAACTACTTCAAATCTGCACTTTGAAACAGGTAATATGAAATAACAAAAGGGAATGATATACACACATTAGGCATATAGCAAAACAATGAGACATGTTACTTCAATGAAACATAACAGTGGATTTAATCACACAGCCACAAAAGTAAAGGAAGGACACGTGAAAGGATTTAGACTGTGACAAAGACACATACATGCTGCATATTATGACAGTGATTCATGACAACACTGGTTAATTACCAGTTATATGAAATCTATTTCCAGATACACAAAAATGTTACAAAACAAAATATGTTTTACAGCTAACTAGTATAAAGGCAAAAAATGTCACTACTACTCTATTGCATTTTGCCCTAAAAGACAGCTATAAAGAAAGAGCAAGTAAAAGTGAATTTTTTTTACAGGAAGAAATTTGTTCTATACTGCTAATGCTGATGATGCCCATAAAATTAGCATAGAGGAGGCATGCTCATAAGTGAGCAAGTAGCAAAAGCTACTTGTGATCATCTTTGTCACAAAGACAGATGACTAGAACTTCCAGATTAAATGACAAAAGAATGCAAAGGAGAAATCACACTATGAGGTAAAAATTGAAATATACATGCAGCTACGACACCTGAACCAGGAGATGAAAGAAAGACAAGAGTTGTATTCCAGACTTTGAGTCTGGTGCAGAAACAATCAAAGGGAATACTTATGTTTTTCATGGTAGAACATCAGCAACACAAAGCTCTCAACTGTTCCTGACCTTCAGAAACAGCCATGCATTTGTCTTGAGCTTATGATTGCTCTTCATAACACTTGAGATTTTGTAACAAATGAGTGAAAAATTACATCAGTAGCCGCCATTTACAGAACTAGTTATGTTTCAGAAAATGAATAATACAAATCGCTTATAAATACATTAATTTTAATAATTAATTGTATTATTAATACACGTCACTATACTCTGTAGCCTACAGACTGCTAAGAGGTGACCTGTGCCTGGTATACAAGGCATTCTGAGACTTATTACTGATGGATTTACTGCACATCAGCAAGTCAAATGGCATCAGAAATACTCAGTCTAGGGATCTAAACCTCCTCTGCAACATCAAAAGAATGGTTTGGGGGGGGGCAGGTATTTCTCGCAGAGGATACCACTGCTGTGGATCAGACTCCCTTATCCACATAAAACACAGTTCATTTCTGTCCGTTTTCAAGTGCAACTTAGATCTACGGATAGGAAACAGAAAATTTACCCCAGGACTGCCCCCATACTACTAATGGACAAAGGCAGCTCCAGAACACTTTATTCCATGCATGGGTCTTCTCAAATTATCTGTGGTATGAGCCCAGTTAATATTTTAGGGTAAAATATAATTATTGACCATGGGATGGGTAAGGCCAATTTGTAACCAAATGGGAGAGGTTATTATGAGCACAGAAAGGCAAATTGGCTAGGCTTGAAATGGCCTGAAAGGGCAGCTAGCCTAGTACTTACCTATGAACCTAAGAATTTAGAATAAATAGCCAAGTGAAAAAAATGGGAGAAAGGAAGAAATCCAAGATGGGCAACTGAGTACAGCACCTGCAGCATAAAAGTACAAATGTGCAGTTTAAGTTTGAGGTGCCTCAAAGAATTCTCTTACATGCAAGGTACAGTAAAGTCAGAATTAGTACATAAAAGTAGGAGGTGTGTGGGTGTATGTGTAAGCCACTGCCCCTCCCCAGTTCAGGAGTACACCTTAATGGTATTACAGCAAGTTTTGACATCTGCTATTAAATTCTGTTTGCAGCTTTGTGTCTGAATTCATTGGACCCACAATTACAGGTCTTAAATTTATGCTGAGGAACCAAAACTACTTACAAATAAATAAGTGTGTCTGCTTTTGGGTCATTATTCTGTACTATTGGTGGACTTCTCATGGATTCTTAAGTGAAGTACCTGACAGCATGTTTTACAAATGGAAGTGATTCATTTTAACTCGTCTCCAAAAAAATTAATAGTAGTAAGACAGCAATCCAATAGCATTAAGATATATTTTTTTAAAAGACTGATAAAAACTCAATAACTAGGGATAGAAAAAAAAGGCAGTGTAGTGAGGTAGACATGAATACAAGTAAAATAATAGTTTTCTCGGACCATACAACATACAAATGCAACTGATCACTCTCACCTGGTTAGTAGCATTAAAGAAATAAATAGCTAACCTGCAAGCTATTCCTTTTTACTTTCTTCTCCTTTACATTTCAAACATTATACTTGTATATGAATTTCTGACTACCATCACCATATGTCCTTATGTTTTCCTGACTGCTTTTATTTCACTGTACATTCTGTGGTGTCTCAAGATCTCTCCTGGATCCATGTTCTTTTCACACTCAATTTATTTCTCCAACAGCATTTTATTTTGAAAATGAATTATTATGCACAACATATACAGCTGGTCTCAATAAGATGTAACACAGAATCTTAAATGCCACTTAACACAGGCCAGAATCAAAGACGTCATGGAATTAGAATAAACAAGTCATCCCAGCTTCTGAAGATAAACCATTTCTATCAGTCAGAAAGCAAGACTTCCAAGGCTTTGGGTGAAAAGAGAAGTTTGACCTACATGCCTGCTTCATAATCCGACAAACAGAAAAAGACTACCACAGCACTGCAGAAAGTACAGTTGTGTAAAATTTTTACCCTAACAGTAGATGTTCTCCTTTTCACTGTTGCAGTATTCTTTACCTAAGTGACCTCCTGCCAATGATAGCCCGACATCTATCCAGTCTACCAAAGCCTATAGTACTTACAGGCAAAGTACATCACATGTATGCTCCCCACGCAAGGTGTAGGATATAAAGGTGATGGACTGACGCACACAGTCAGAACTGAAGAAGCCCCAAGAGGAACAGAATCCCCTGAGGGACAAGGAAAACATGTGCATCTAGAAGGAAAAAAGGAAGACAATGACGAAGCAGCCCTTGGCTATGAGAGTAAAAAACTACAGGGCAAGAGATAAAACAGAGGATGTAGGAGTGAGGGAGGGATTGAATACTACAACAGAAAAGAGGACATCTACAGTTATGGCAAGATTTTACACAAATATACTATATCCTTCCATATCACTGCTGCAGTATTCTTTACCTAAGGTAGAGTACAAGAGCTCAAAAGGAAGTGTGGGAGGAGGAAGGCACAGAAGACCCCTCTACAAACCCATGCAGGATAGCCCTGGTAAAGCCTGTCCTGGTCCTGGAAGTAAAATCCAACTTGCAATCCTTAGTGAAAGTACCAACAGAGGACCAATTAGCAGCCTCAAGGATGGAATTGATATGCAAATATCCAAATTCTTGAAAAAAAAAACACCACAGGAGGCAACTGCCCCTAGTGAATGTGCCTTTACTGACAATGAAAAACATTTCCCATGAAAAGAAGAACAACAACAAAAAAAGGCCTTAAATATTCAGGAGGATCTCCAAGTCCTGGGATGAAAAGAAACAAGAAGCTGCTCAGATTTGTGAATAAATTTAGTTTTATCCAAATAATATCTGAGCTATGTAAGCAAATTACCCAGAATGCCCTCACATCTACTGAAACTTGGATGCTTAACAATCATCTTGCCCTAAATCCAAAAAAAAAAAAACTAAACTAGTAATTTTTACTCATAGGAAAACCACTCCATTTGATAAAAAAAACTCTTCACTATACAAGCCCAAGACAATACCACTATAGAAGTTGACCCACACACTAAATTACTAGGCATTATTATAGATGAAAACCTTAACTTTGACATGCACATAAACAATAACATCAAAAAAACACACCAAAAGCTTGGTATGCTCTACAGGCACCAACACTTTCTTAGCTTCTCTACTAGACAAACCCTTGCAACTACCTTTTTATTACCCTCTCTCCTTTATGGTGCCCCTCTCCTCACTAATATCCGAAATTCTAAAAAATCCAAACTTGCTGTGTGTTACAACAGAACAGCAAAATTTGCCACCAAGGCCACATTCTCATCCCACCATTTTAAGCCACTGAAACAATTAGGGTGGCCAGAACTCCCCCATCTCTCATTCACCCAACTAACTACTGTGCAAAAAATAATCTACAGACCCACAGACTGTCCTGCTCTCTCAACTCTACTTGCCAAATACCATTCCAGCAGGCATCTAAGATATGAAAATCATCTACTTCTAAAAGTAGATAAGCCCACCTTACCTGATGGTCAACTCCTCTATGCCTTCACCGTCACCAAACTATGGAACTCACTTCCGCCTTCTATAAGAAACACAGGCAGCACCACCACCTTCAAACAAATGCTGAAAAATCATCTCAACTCTTCCTGGCTATGTTCCTGCTCTATAACCTAACCTCTTCACTCTCCTTATATGATTACTAAACTCCTATGTCTTTTGCTACTAGTGACTGATGATATTTTCTCCATATTTATTTTTATCTTCACTTGTTGATTCTGGTACAATAATACTGATCTCTGTTTATACCAATCTGATTGAATTCATTGAATTCTGCTTTTATGTATATATTCTGTATATGTTACTATATTTACTATCTGTAACACTGTTTCTGCACTAATTAATGTTTATATTTTTTATGTATCTCAGAGTTTTTCTCCCCGGGCCTCCACTGAAAATTGGCTCTTTTAGGCCCAGTGGACTTATCCCGATAAACAAATGCAATAAATAAATGTGAAGAAACTTCTCACTGGCAGACTGCGAAGAAGGAAAATAAATAGACTGATTAAGGGACAACTCATTATCCACCTTAAGCATAAAAAAAAAAAAAAGATTAGTACAAAGACACCCTTGTCTCTCTGGAAACCTAAGAAAGGAGGAATGGCCATGAGAGCCTGAAGTTCAGGCACTCTCTTGGCTGAAATGAGAGCCAAAAGAAGAACAGTTTTCCAAGTACAATGTTGTAAGGAAGCTGAAGAAGCAGTTTCAAAGGAGCCCAAGTCAATTTTTCAATTACAAAACTGAGGTCCCAGGAAGACAGCAATAGGCTTCCTGGAAGCCCTGATATGAAAGATGCCTTTAAGAAATTACCTGACCTGAAATCTAGAGGCCAGAGGAGGAGACAAGGGCAGACAATCAGAAACTGCTGATGTGAGCTTTAAATGAAAAATATGACAACCCAGCAAGAAGCAGATTACACAAAGAACCAAAGGGAAGTCCACAGACAGGGGATCCAGATTGCAAGAGAGGCACCAGATAGAAAATCGCTTCAATTGGGACATATATGATTTCCAGGCAGTGGGTCTCCTGGCCTCCTGCAGAACCCAAAGAGTTGTCTTGTTAGCGAAGGTCCACCCAATGAGTAACTTGTGGTGACAGCTCCTGGCCAAGTGAGAAAGAAGGGGGAACCAATGCTGTCTAGGCCAAAAGGGAGTCAGTATCAAGACTTTGGGAGAGTTCTGCATGATCTTGTGCAAGACGTGTTGTAATTGAGGAAGGGGACGGAAAACATACAGAAACATCCCCTTCTAAGGAAAATACAGGGAGTCCAGCTTCCAAGCCAGAGGATCTGGGGCTGTGGAATAGAATATAAGTTGTTGCCTGTTCACAGTGGAGGCAAACAATTCTACAAGAGGAATACCCCACCAATGCCCAGGAACACATTTCTGTGAAGCATCCATTTGTGAGCTTGTGTGCTGTACCTGCTGAAGGAGTCTGCCAGAAGGCTGTGTTCCAAGGTAATGTAAACTGTCTGAAGAGCCACTTGATATCGGATAGCTACATCCAAGACCTGAAGAGCTGGTCTGGACAGAAGATAGGGACCTTGTATCCCCTTGCTTGTTGACATACTACATCACTGTAGTATTGTCTGTGAAAACGTTTGAGGGGCCTGGGATGAAAAACCTGAATAGCCAGAATAACGCCCTCATATCTCCTTTATAGTGATGTGATCTGACCTCTGATGAAGAGGCCAGAGACCCTGAACCTTGAGGAAGCCATAGAAGACGCCTCATTCCTTGTCTGAAGCATCTGTAAAGAGATCCTGAGTTGGAAATGGGGATTGAAAAGGAAGCCCTGGGTTCAGTGAAAGTTGATGAATCCACCACTGAAGCTTGAGTTTGAGACAGGGAAGGAAAGGTACTGGAATGTCCAGAGGGGGCAATGTTGAAACCTCAATGACTTGAGGTACCACTGAAGCTTCCTCATATAGAGCCTGGCAAAAGGAAGCACAGGAATGGTAGAAGCCAGGAACAAGAGAACCCTGAAAAATTCCCTGGCAGTGACAGATGCCAAAGGAAGAAATGATTAGAAAGCCTTGGGACAGGCAGACCTACCACCATGAGAATTGTCTGAAGCCTTCAACCAAGGAAAATATGATCCTGGGAAGGAGTCAAAACTGACTTCTGGAGATTTATGGTGAACCCCAGACACTGTAACAGGGAAACAGCGAACTTGAGATTCTGAAGCAGAGAGATGAGGGAAAAAGCTTGAATAAGCAGATTGTCTAAACAGGCTAGAAATATCTGAATCCTCAAATCTTGCAAAAAGCAATGAGCAGCATTTGTTGAATACCCTTTGGGCAGTAGAGAGGCCAAAGGGCAAAGCACAGAAATGAAAATGCAAAGAAAAGACAAGAGAAACAGAACATTTTCCTGAAGAGGGGATGGATGGGGATGTGAAGGTATGCATCCTTCAGATCCAAAGATACCAAAAAGGCATGGGGTAGAAGAAATAGAAATAATGTCTGCAGAGATAGCATCCAAAAGGAAGGAATGTAAAGGAATGTGTTCAGCCTGGAAAGATCCAGAACTGGACTCCATGTGCCTCTTTTCGTGGAACCAAGAACATCTTGAAATAAAACTCCATGTCTTCTGGGCAGGAGGAACAGCATGAATGATGCCCTGAGTCAAAGGAGAGTGAAGAATCACTGAAAAATGAGAAAGCTACTCCCGAGGAGGCTGAAGAACGCCTGAAAAGGGAGGAAGGGGTTTACAAACCATGAAATATCCTTGACGAATAATGGACAGAGCCCAAGAGTCTAAAGTGATTCAAAGCTAATGTGGAAGAAATAGGGAACGATAGAGGGACAAGGGAATCTGGCCGAGAGGAGGAGGAGGAAGCAAACTGTCAAATAGAACCCGGCTTATCCTGGAAAGCAGTTTTTTTGTGGCAGTAGTCTGAGTAGACTTTGCAAGAGGCACACATCTAGAACCTTCTTGCCCTTGGTAGGACAAGATGGCCTATGATAAACACAAACTTGGCAGGATAATTCCTGTGAAATTAGTGAATAAGAGAAACAAAAATATGTTTCAACTCCTATAAGGCTTTGCCTTTTTCCTGGAGAGACTTGAAAAGCTCAGCAGCAACAGAACCAAAAAGATTTTTATTAACCCAAAGGACTATCCAAAAGTTTAGCCTTAATGTCACCAAGCAGAGCCTTATGACTAAGCCAAGAATAATGCCTCATAACTGAACTAAAGGCAGCAGCTCTGTAAGAGGTATCAGTTGCATTTCAACTTGAGAAGTACAGCCTACAAGGGAAAGAGACAAAGCCTTCTCCTAAGAGTCAAGAAGGTAAGAAACCATTTTAGAAACATGAGAAAGGGCAGCCAAAACATACATGGTCATATGAGTCTGGTAGTTAATAGCCCTACAAGTTAAGTGGCAGCAGTGTAAACTTTCTTGCACAGCATTTCCACAGCCCTACTATGCTTATCACAAGGCAACAGCTTGGTAGAGGGTAGTAACTTAGAAGGATTGTTAAAGGAGACTGACACTACAAAAGTGTCAGCATGTCAGCAGAAGGGCACTTATAAATAATTTTGCATTCCTCTGGCACTTTGTAGAATCTATCTGGCTTTTTACGTGCAGGAGGCTGAGAGTCAAGGCCTGCACAAGCTGCTGAGAAAGCATGCAGAAGGGCAACCAGAAAGACAGATGGCTTGGGAGATTCCATCTGTAGGAGCTCATAATATCTTTTTTGAATCTCTGAGACTTGAGAACAATCACATTTAAAATAATCCATTATAAGGGCAACAGTGTCCCCAAAGGAGAGCTCCTCTAAGGGGGAATCTAGACTTATGGAATCCTCTTCCTCTGAACCATAGTCCAGGGGGAAGGGATTTGAGAAAAATAGGCCAAAGATATCCAGCGCCCAGGTCCTCTTCCAAGGAATCCAATTCTGTAGGCTTCCTGAGTGGAGTGGAAGACCAGAGAGGAGCAAGAAAGTACAGTTGTGTACACTAACCATAAATGTAGATGTTCGAGTGTATTCACTGTTGCAGTCAATACATTTGGGGTAATCTGCTGGCAGGTTGCCCTTAGTCGGCCTGAATATAAAAGTCTTGGGTTTTGCTTCGGTTGCTGTCTCCTCTTCCATGATGTCAGGTCGTCAGGGGTATAAAACATGCAGCTGATGCCATTTTCTTCAGTTTTTCTTGCCCCAGATGTCAGGTGCCCCCCAAATGGGGAGCAAAAAAAAAAAAAAATACACACACACATATATATATATATATATATATATATATATATATATACATATATATACACACACACACACATATATATATATATATATATATATATATATATATATATATAAATAAACTGCAATATATATGTAAATAAAATTGTAACAACATAAACTTTACCTTCATCTAAAAGCAAATACACCACAAAGGCTTTAGAATATAGTGAAGGAAAGAGAAGTTCTAGAAAAAAGGGGGATGGCGGGTGGGTAACCCGGACTGCAACAGTGAATACACTCAAACATCTACATTTATGGTAAGTGTACACAACCGTACTATGTTCTTCATGTTTCACTGTTGCAGTCATTACATTTGGGTAGAATCCCAAAGCTATGGATGGGAGGCTGGAACTAAATAGCATTAGGAACGGCTATAAGGCTCTGCAGAACTGCAGTGGCAAAGCCTGCCCTGGACTTAGAGAAGAGAGGCAAATGGTAATGCTTTGTAAATGTATGAACAGAGCTCCAAGTAGCAGCTTCTAGAATGTCTTTGGTTGGAACTCCTCTGAAAAAAGCTGCTGAGGTAGATGCTGCCCTGGTGGAATGTGACCTGATTCCCTTGGGCACCGGTTTACCATGATGCAAGTAGCAGAAACGAATGCAGTGGCTTATCCACTTTGAAATAGTCTGCTTTGAAATAGCCTTCTCCTCTGATCCTGCAGCAAATGCCATTAGTAGTTGCTCAGACTCTCTTAGAGATTTGGTCCTGTTTAAGTAGAATCTTAGTTATCTGTGTACGTCCAATGAATGCAGAATCTGCTCCCCCTTGTTCTACAGATTTGGGTAAAAAGTTGGCAGGTGAATAGTTTGGTTAAGAGCCACTCTGGATACCACCTTAGGCATAAAGAAAGGATTGGTCCTGAGGGACACCCTGTCTGGGTAAAATGTAATAAAAGGCTCCACAGCCACGAGGGCCTGTAGTTCTGAAACCCTTCTTGCTGAAGTGATTGCCAGAAGGAAAGCTGTTTTCCAAGATAAAAACTTTATATCCGCAGTAGCTGCTGGTTCAAAAAGAGGCAAGGTGAGCTTTTCCAGCACAAAATTGAGGTCTCATGAAGGGGCTGGTGATCTTCTGGGAGGCCTTAAATTTTTGGCCCCTCTAAGATACTGTTTTAGCAGAGGATGAGAAAAGATGGGAGGCTCTGTGTTGTAATGAGCCGAGATGGCAGAGGCATGGATTTTTATTGATGAAAAAGGCCCTTGTCAAGTATTGTAAAGTCTGAGGAATATTTGGCTTTGCTCTGTCCGTTTCTTCTGCTTGGCTCCAAGCACAGAATCTCTTCCATTTATCAGCATAAGATTTTCTAGTACTAGGCCTTCTGGCTTTCAAAATGACATCCATCACAGATTTACTGAGAGGTGTTGTTTAAATAATTACATGATCAGCCACGCTGCCAGGTTCAGAGTTTGGAGCTGATTGTGCAGAATTTGATTACTCTGCTGAGACAGTAGATGAGGTATTTGAGGCAAGTACCAAGGCGGGAGTTGAGACATATTCCTTAGAATTGGGTACCAGTGCTGGCGAGGCCAGTCCGGGGCAATTAGGATCATTTTTGGTTTTTCCTGTCTGACCTTTAGTAAGACCTTGGGAAGAAGAGGCAGAGGAGGAAAGGCGTAGACTGATAGGTTTTTCCAACTGAAGGATAGGGCATCCACTTTTGATGCTTGTCTGTGATAAGTCCTTGTGCAGAATTTGTCCAGTTGATAATTTTGGGGAGAGGCAAATAGATCTATGTCTGGACTCCCCCATTTCTCTGTTCTCATGCTGAAGTCTTTTGGATCCAGTTTCCACTCATGAGGGTCCATAAGACTTCTGCTTAGGTTGTCTGCCAGAGTATTTTGTTTTCAGGCAGGAATTGAGCTTGAAGATGTACTTGGTAAGTCAAGGCTGTGTCCCACAATGCCATGGCTAGTCCGCAAAGGGGGTAGGAATGTGTACCCCCCTGCTTGTTTATGTACCACATAACTGTGGTGTTGTCCTTCTTTATCAGTAGTTGTCCTGGATCAAGTAAGTCCCAGAAGGCTGTCAGGGCATTCTGATCAGCTAACATCTCTTTCTGGTTGATATGCAGATGCATTTGTTTTGGGCTCCATATGCCCTGAATGCATCTCCCCGCCAGGTGGGCCCCCAGAGCATAGTCTGATGGATCTGTAGTTAGGGTTTGGGTGGCAGGGGGTAGAGGGAAAGACCGTCCCATGTTCTGGTGACATGTCTCTGCCCACCAAAGAAACTCCTGTTGTAGGCAGGGTATGAGAGGAATCATTGTTTCCATACTGTGACAATGTTGATTCCATAAACTTTTTAGATACCACTGTAGTTTCCTCATATGCAGTCTTGCATACGGAATTAGTAGAATGCAGAATGCCATGAACCCCAAAGCCTGCAGAATTTGTCTTGCAGATAACTGAGTTTTTGTTGCCATCTGTTAGAAGTAGTCAGTTACCTTTGTTTGTCTGGCGTAAGGTAAGCCATCTGGGCAGTTGTATTCAAGCTTGCACCCAGGAATGTAATTTTTTGAGAGGGCACCAGTTGTGATTTATTTTTGTTTGTTGTGTACCCTAGGCATGTTAGAAGTCTTTTTACAAACGCCACATGTTGAAGAAGAATGTTCTTGTTTTCTGCTTGAATGACACAGTCGTCCAAGTAAGGATAGATTTGTATGCTTCTTTGTCTGTAAAAGGCAATTAATGGTGCCAGGCACTTTGTAAAGACCCTGAGTGCAGTAGATAAGCCAAAGGGCAGTGCAGAGAATTGGTAATGCATAAAACCTGCCTTGAAGCGGAGGTATCTTCTGTACGATCCCCTTATTGGGATATGCAGGTATGCCACTAAGTCTAGAGTCACTAACCAAGCGTTCTTGCCAGGCATGGGCAGAAGCTGTTGTAAAGTCAGCATTTTGAATTTTGGGATGTCCAAGAATGTGTTCAAAGTCGATAAATCCAGTATTGGATGCCAGGCATTGTCTTTTCTGGGTACCAGGAACAGTCATGAATAAAAACCTTGTCCTTTTTCCTGTTCTGGTTGAATAGCCCCCATATCCATGAGGGACGTAACTTGTTTCTGAGCTTCTGCCCATTGATTTTGTGGCAGATCTCGCCAACAGTTTGGAATTGGCAAGGTATGGAAATGAAATCTGTACCCCTGGGATACTATGTTTAATACCCACTTGTCCTGGGTAATTACCTGCCAATTTTGAGCATGAAGTGCTAATTTCCCCCCAAGGGGGCTGCCAAAAGATAAGTGCTTGGTGATGGTAGAGGAAAGTCATTGAGACTGCTTACTGTAGGGTTGTGCTTTGTTTCCTCCAGATTTGGAGGTAGAGGCACCCCATTGCTTTGACTAGTAATAACCCTGTGATTGGTATCTAGAGCATTTTGAGCACCTGGAATTGCCTTCTGAGGCTCTGTTGGACACAGGAAAGGACCAATTTTTAGTAGGTCAGTGTCTACTGAATCTGGGTGGCTGCACTTGTAAGAAATCTTTTACAGTTTGCATAGTTTTAGCTTTGTCTTCCATTTTCTTTAAAACCTCTTCTGCCTTATTACCAAACAGAGTATCATGCTGTAAAGGTGCATCCAACAATTTAGCTTTAACATGATCAGGCAGATTTTGCTCCTTGAGCCAGGCATGCCTTCTAATCACAGATCCAGTAACTGCGGCCCTGCAAGAGGCCTCCAAGGAATCAAAACCACATTGCAAAGTATGCTTTCCAACCTGTTCTGCTGCATGCAATAATTCCTGTAATTCTTTATTTTCCACACATTCAGAAATCAACATCATTTTCTGTTTCAATAATCCCATAACATGCTGTTGATATTTAAGCATATGAAACTGGCAGTTTAAGGCCCTAATTGCCAAGGTTGCAGACGTATAAACCTTCTTTCCCCATCTATCCAGTGCCCTGGAATCTATACCAGAGGGGATAGGATTCTTGGCTGTAGAGGCCTTTACACCTTTGGGACCCTATGAGACAGTTTCAAGATCAGCAGCAGAATTTTTGAATAAAAATTTGTGAGAGTCAGGAACCCTGTAATATCCATCTGGCTTACTAGGAGCCGGAGGTAGGGAATAAGGAGCCATGCTTGATTCCGAAAACACATCATCAACAATGTCTAATACAGGAGGTATAGCCAAAGGCCTATGCTGAGGAAGAAGAAGGAAATCCCTAAGCCTCTTTTTTGATTCTGAGAAATCCTGACTCTCCCAATGAAAATGTTCCCTTAAAGTATGCAAGGTTTCTCCAAAAGAATAATCTTCAGGAGGAGATGCAGATGGGATGTATTCTTCTGCATCTGAATCCTCATAGGGTGGTACAGAAAATTCCTGATCAGAAGAGGAATCAGAAGAAATAGAAACCTGATCTGAAAATTCATAATCAGTGTCTTGCCTAGGCCTCTTATCGGGGGGGGGGGGGGGAGTTGGGAACCCCTGATCAAGGTAATTAAGTCCTCAGCCATTTTGATCATCTGTTTTTTAGGCCTAGGGCTCTGGGCACGTAGCTCATGCGTCGTTTTTTTAGCCTTAGAAGTTGTTTTTGAAGCTGGCGTCGGTTTTATATAGAAATGTTGAAGCCTGAAAACACCCTCAGAAGCCGGTGCCTGCTCAGCGGCTCCGGACCCATCCGAGGGAGAGACATCCGCGGGTACAATACTCTCTGAGAATCTCGTGGCATACTGGACTACACATGGGTCTTGGTAGAGGCCTGCGACTCAAAAGTAGTGGGTATCAGGGGCTGTGAAAGCATTTCACTGAGTACCGGCGAATCGGCGACTGGCTTAGGAGAAGCTTCGTCGGTGTTGGACCTCGACGGTCTGTCTCTGTCCTTTTCTTTGCATTTTTTGTGAACTCCGGTAGTCGGATTGCTATCTGACGACATTTCAAGGTAATTAAATCTGTTTCCAAAATATTTTGAAGCAAAGATATACCAAGCTTAATAGTGCGTTGGTTTAAATCTAGCACAAAACCGACAGCAAGGCATGTTATGATCTGGGCCTAGGCAAGGAATACAGTACAAATGAAAATCCTTATGAGGTATTTGCTTCCCACAAGTAATGCAATTAACTTTTACTGACATTGGTAAGGAGCAAGAAAAGGTTTCCCGAATGGAGTACTTAACTTTAATTGAAGACTTCGGTTCTGGAACTCGAATGCAAAAATTTCAGGAGTTGGCCGACCAGCACTTGCGAACTGCTTCTGCTTCAGGCACCACCCGTCAAGAAAGACTGAAGAAAATGGCATTGGCTGCATGTTTTATACCCCTGACGACCTGACATCATGGAAGAGGAGACAGCAACCGACGCAGAACCCAAGACCTTGATATTCAGGCCAACTGAGGACAACCTGTCAGCAGATTACTCCAAATCTAATGATTGCAACAGTGAAACACGAAGAACATCAGAGAGCCCTTGAGGAGGTTTCAAGGCATTAAATAAACCCTGAATGAAATTCTGCCATTCACTTTGGAGATTCTTAACAACAGGGGAAATATGCTTTGTTTTCTGTTTCTTTTTCTGTGGGACATCCACTCGAAGCACCCTCAGAGCGTCAGACCTCTGGTGAGACTCAATAATGGTTGTAGGAATCTCCTCCCTAAGATCTGAGGAACCCCCCTCAGTTCTTTTGATATAATCAGCAAAGGTTCCCCCTCAATATCAGGTACAGATTTTTGAAAAGCCTCCAAAATCCATGCAAGCACAGGAACCCGAAGTGCCCACCGGAAGGTCATCTGAGCTTTCACCAACCTCAAGAGAGACTTCCAGGGAGGCTGGACAGCAGCTGGATCAGACCTAACTATTTTGGCCTTCGTCTTGGCAGATGGCTAGCCTTCAGGACAGGAGAATTCCACCATAGCACCCTGAGCCAACAACTTATCACACTGGTTCTCTAGGTATACGGACAAGGAGAGACGACTACGTATGGTCTTAGGGACAAATGCCTGGTATTACTGCGTGTGATTGTCGGAAGCACATAAACAGAAGAAACATGGGTTGTGATGGTCTTTGTGGGGAATCTGCCTCCCACACTGATATTTTCCCTTTCTGGATGACATGAATACAGTAACAACAAAAAATAGGAGAGAGAATAAACCTCAATGGGGCACTTACCTGAAATCACAGCTTGGTAAACCAGCACCACAGATGGATGTTCAGACTGATGTTCAACAATGGCGTTTGGACTGGTGACAAAGACGTTCTGAATGTGTGCGTCCTTACAGAACACCTTTATACCCTACACCTTGCATGGGGAGCATATGTGTGACATACAATGCCTATAGGTACTAAAGGCTTTGGTATGCTGGCCGGATTTTGGGCTATACTTGGCAGGAGATCCCTTAGATAAAGAATACTGCAACAGTAATATGAAAGGATATCACAATAGTCATAACTTGCATATCACAGTGATCATCACAATACTGCACAGATCTCTACAGAAGTGGTGTTGGGATATGCAACTAAAATTCACTCAGGCAATAGTTTCCTTAAAAAAGGTGAAGTTTGAAACATTACAACTTACAAGCCTTGAAAGAGTTAACCCTTAAAAATTACCCTGTAACAATACTTGCCACAAAGTAATGGTTAAAAAAAAATCAAAACCACATGCCTCTTAAAGCCAGTTTTAAAGGAATGGATTCAAGAAACAATGACAGCTCCAGATCCACAGAACAGTGATGCAGGGACCCAAAGATTGAAAAGAGACCCTTCTATTTAATGTTTCATGCAACGTAAGGACTAACAAGAAATGATAAGATCAAAAGTACCAACAGTTTGGAATCCATGGAATTTTAGTGAAGGAAAAAGGTAGCCTTTAGTGAAGGAAAAAGGCTTTGTATCCCATTATTCTGTAGCACATTAACATGAATCAGAGCTGGATCAATGGCACATACAGATATAACCATGACTATGACCAACATGACCCAGGATTTACAAAAGAACAGGATATTAGAGAAAGCAGCAAGGGATGATGGGAATGAATGTTTGACACTTGCTCATCTATACTGGTGATGGAGAAGGGAAGCAGCTCATATTACTGTACTGTTAAAAACAAGCATAGGTAGGTGTAAAAGCAGACAGTATTATGGGATAAGAAATGCACACCTACCACTTAGCAAATCTGTTCACTACTGCTGGGATTAGATGCATACACAGAAGTGTGCAGGCATCACTGGGTTGATGTTGTGGGGGTTCATATGCAAGCCAATGTGCTGTGAAAAGAGAAAAGTCATCTAAAAATTTGTGTAGGATGACAATCAGGTTCTTTGGCATTAGTATTGCTCATGCTAATGTCCTGAACAACATGAAAAAGAGGAAATTAAATGACCAATGGAAAAAAGACTTTATAAAGTACAGTTGTGTACACTTACCATAAATGTAGATGTTCAAGTGTATTCACTGTTGCAGTCATCACATTTGGGTTATCTGCTTGCTGTAGCCCTCAGTCGGCCAGATTATCAAAGTCTTGGGTCCTGTGTGGTTGCTGTCTCATCGTTCATGACGTCAGGTAGTCAGGGGTATAAAGCATGCAGCCGATGCCATTACATCAGTTTTTCTTGCCCCAGATGTCAGGTGCACCCCCCTTAATGGGAAGCAATTAAATATATATATATATATATATATATATATATATATATATATATACATATACATATATACACACAAGGTTATACCTCCAACAAAAAAGCAAATACACCAAAACGCTTTTAAGTATAGTAAAGGAGTAGAGGTAAAGCCAAAAGAAGTCAGGGGGCTGGAGGGAGGGTAACCAGGACTGCAACAGTGAATACACTCGAACATCTACATTTATGTAAGTGTATACAACTGTATTATGTTCTTCTTGATTCACTGTTGCAGTCATCACATTTGGGTAGATTCCCAAAGGTAAGGATGGGAGGAGGAATTTGGATAGCATTAGGAACAGCTATAAGGCCCTGCAAGACTGCAGTGGCAAAGCCAGCTCTGGATTTAGAGAAAATTGGCAAATGGTAAGGCTTGGTGAAAGTATGTACAGAACTCCAGGTAGCAGCTTCTAGGATGTCTCTGGTAGGGACACCTCTGAGAAAGGCTGTAGAGGTAGATGCAGCCCTGGTTGAATGGGGTCTAATCCCCTGTTGGCTAGGTTTTCCATGGTGCTTATAGCAGAAATGAATGCAATGGCCTATCCATTTAGAAATGGTGTGCTTTGAAATAGCCTTCCCCTCTGCCCCTGCAGCAAATGCCACCAGCAGTTGTTCAGATTTCCTTTGAGGCTTAGTCCTGTCCAAGTAAAATCCAAGTTGTCTGTGCACATCTAAGGAATGCAGTATCCGTTCCCCTTTGTTCTGTGGATAAGAAAAGAAGGTTGGCAAATGAATGGACTGATTAAGAGCCACACTGGATACCCCCTTGGGCATGAAAGAGGGATTGGTCCTGAGGGACACTCTGTCCGCATGAAAGATGATGAAAGGCTCCACTGCCATAAGGACCTGTAATTCAGATATCTTTTCTTGCTGAAGTGATTGCTAAAAGGAAAGCTGTTTTCCAAGAAAGGAATTTTCACTCTGCAGTTGCAGCTGGCTCAAAAGGAGGAAGAGTGAGTTTTTCCAAAACAAAATTATGGTCCCAGGCTGGAGTTGGGGCTCTCCTGGGTGGTCGTAAGTTTTTGGCCCCTCTGAGGAACTGTTTGAGCAGTGGGTGAGAAAAGAGGGGTGGTTCTGTGTTGTAATGAGCTGAAATGGCTGAGGTGTGAATTTTGATGGAGGAAAAGGAAAGGCCCTTGTGAAGCATCTCAGTTAAGTATTGAAGAATCTGAGGTAAATTGGGCGCTGCTGTGGCCATCCCTTGAGTTTGGTTCCAGGCACAGAATCGTTTCCATTTTTCAGCATAAGATTTTCTAGTACTAGGCCTCCTTGCCTCCAAAATGACATCCAACACTTGTTTACTGAGGGATAATAACAGAGAGATTAGGTAATTAGCCAGGCTGCCAGGTTCAGGGTTTGAAGCTGGGGTGCAGAATCTGGCACTCCTGCTGAGACAGCAGGGTAGGGGTCTGAGGTAGGTGCCATGAGGCCAGCTGTGACACACTGCGCAAGAGGGGGTACCAGTGTTGGTGTGGCCAGTCTGGTGCAATCAGTATCATCCTTGGTTTGTCCTGTTTGATCTTTAGTAGTACTTTGGAAAGGAGAGGCAGAGGAGGAAAGGCATAAACTGATAGATTTTTCCAGCTGAATGACAGAGCATCCACTTTCCAAGCTTGTTTGTGGGGAGTCCTTGTGCAGAAATTGTCCAATTGGTAGTTCTGGGGGGAAGCAAACAGGTCTATATCGGGGATCCCCCATTTGTTGATCAACATGTTGAAAATCTTTGGTTCCAGTTTACACTTGTGTGGGTCCATGAGATTTCTGCTTAGTTCGTCTGCCAGTGTAGTTTTCCTAGCAGGAATTGAGCCTACAGATGCACTTGGTAGCTCAAGGCTGTGTTCCACAGAGCCATGGCTAGTCTGCAGAGGGGGGAAGAATGGGTACCCCCCTGCTGGTTTATTTACCACACAACAGTGGTGTTGTCCATCTTTACCATTAATTGTCCTGGAAGAATGTGGTCCTTGAAGGCTGTCAGCATTCTGTACAGCTAACATTTCCTTTGATTAATATGCAGGTGCATTTGACTTGGGTTCCATTTGCCCTGAATGCACTTCCCTGCCAGGTGAGCACCCCCATAGTCTGATGCGTCTGTTGTTAGGGTTTGGGCGGCAGGGGGTAGAGTGAATGGAAGTCCTTTGTTTTGGTAGCAGGCCTCTGCCCACCAAAGGAATTCTAACCGTAGGCATAGCCGTTTTTAGGCACCGGCAAACCCTGCGGTCGCTGGGGGCCCCCTGTTCCCTGGGGGCCCCCAACCACAGCAAATTATCTTACCTTGATATTTTGTCACGTCTGTAAAACCAACAAAAGCTAGTACAGCAGTCTTGTATACTTAATAAACCACAACGGTAATAACTCTTATTTATATCTCCCTTAAAAGTCTGGTTGCAGTAACAGTGTTTTGTCAAGTAACAGGCATCAGAATTCCATTAAATATTTTACCATTGACATAGTGCCCCTGGCTTAGTTAAACCCTGCTTTTGGACATTTTCTACACTAAAACTAACTACATAGCCAGCTTTAGGTCCCTGCAAAACCATGGCTGCAGGGGGCCCCCTTAATCATCTTTGACATTGTGGGGGCCCCACAAAAGCTGCTGCTGGTTGGGGAAAAATGAGGAAGAAAAAATGTATTAATTTCCTAATTATGCTCTTTAATATCAACAGGGCCGAGTTATAGCCCTGCTAGGATGAAGATCATAATGAACATGAACAATATAAGCACCAGAGGGATCAGCAGCACAGAGTAACTTACCTCAGTGCAAACTTTGATTTTAAGAAGAGCTTATGCTTCCGATCATCAGGGATAGTTTCTCTTTCAGGTAGTTTTATAAATAATACCAGAACACCAGATACTATAACTCTCAATTTATTTGCTTAAGAATTCAGTACAATCCCAAAAATAATAGACTAAAGGCTCAGAATCAGGAATATGTTTAAATACTACTCTAATGCACCTAAAAAGTTACTAGAATAACATATTTTGTATCAACATGTATTTTTGGACAATAACTAAAAAACTCAGATGTCTGGATTGATTGACTGTAATTCTGAGTGATTTACCAGCAAATCAGACTTTTTACGAAGGATAAAGCAAAAGTATGAACAAAATCAGGGAAGGTCTGTGAAAGTAGGGATAGTGACAGTTATGCATTACTCCTCAATGAGATAAATCTTACCCCTTCTGCTGTTTGACGACTGCTAAACAGCAGTGACTGATCTGGTGTGGCAGTACCAGTGTTGCACAATCTGTTGCTGTTTGCTGAAATTAATTACAAAACTCATACTGCTGTGGTGTGTGTGTGTGTGTGTGTGTGTGTGTGTGTGTGTGTGTGTGTGTGTGTGTAAAAAATAAAAATATCACTGATTTTTATCTGTGCATGCACCCAATAATGCCAGGACATAGACATTATTCTTCTGTGTATCAGTAAAAAATGTACCTAACAAGTAATTAGATTTCAAAAGTAAGACATAACATATATCACAGAACATGCAGACACTTAGATATTCTTGGGGTCTGGTGGCCCCCACTCACCAGACTGTATAAATGGATAATAGGGACTCCCTTAATCATCCTTGACTCTGTGGGGGCCCCCACCAAAGCTGTTGCTTGGTAGAGAAAAATATATCAATTTTCTGAATATGCTGTTTAACCTGAATGGTGTTGAGAAATGACCCTTTTAGGAAAAACGTGATAACCTCTGTTTACAACCACACCCATTCTAAAACCAGCCCTGCTCTAATGTGTGTGTACAGAAAGTTGCTACAGGTTATGAGGGGCTGGAGATTGTGTAGTTATTACATCTTTAATTTTCATTACAGTCCAACCTTAGAGGTGTGCACATGAAGTTACAGCCTGTGTTTGAGCTGAGGGCAGTATTTCTCACAGACCTCAGAGGTGTACAAAGAAGGTTACTATAGCTTGTGTAAGAGAGGTGTACTGTCTAGGAGCAACACATTTGAATATATTACTGAAATCATTCTCACAATCATGTATTAGGCACATATACATGTGGCTGCCTTTGAGGGCTAGGGGTGAAGAGCATGCTATGTATATGCAAATCAGCAGTCACTTGAAATACATGACTAAGGCAATTTAAATCTCTGCTTTCATCCCAGTCTAATACCAGAGGGATGCATAGGCAGTGACTGTCTTTTGTAGGGGGTTACGGAGATAGGCAGTATTCTCAGATAAGACTTAAGTATTCTCACAACTACTGGCTTTTTAGTTTACTGTAGGCTACAATTTTGTCAGCTTTGAAAATTAAGCCTTGGGCACAACTTATGTCTTCCTTGAAAGAAAAAAAATAAGACTTTTTTTTTTTTCATGATTTTTGTTTAGGCCACCATTGGAGTAAAATGTTGAGAAAATACTCTAAAATGCATCCCAGACCATCTGTAAACCTGTGGCTTCTTGGGCCCTGGCTTGAGTTATTTCCTAAATAATTATTACTGTGCTGTCTTGTTCAGGAAAAGTGTGTTGAAAGGATGCAAGGAAAACTAAAGCAGAACCACAACAGTGAATTTATTTCCTTAATCGTAATTTCTGTTCAAGCCATTATTGGATGAAAAGGTTGTGTAAAATGCATTTCAGAGCATATAGAAAGTTATGGCTTCTTGAAAAAGCTGAGAGTAAGGCAGAATGTGAGATAAGGAAGAAAAAAGTAATGTGCATGGTATGGGGAGCCCAAAAGGAGTGCAAATCAGAGGAGAGGACTGGATTGTGTGTGTGTGTGTGTGTGTGTGTGTGTGTGTGTGGGGGGGGGGGGGTAATTGAAATGTAGGCCCAGTCATCATTTCACTTTAAGTCCAGACCTGTACATAGACTTGTTGCAATGTATCATTGTTGCAACTAAGTGCCAGTAACTGTAACTGACCCTTTATTAGACAGGTCACCATAATGATAGTGTGGTACATAGGCTTGTTGTAATGTAAGAGCTTGTAGCTGCAGGTCTGTCTGTGGATGCTACTGCTAAAATTTTCCAGCACGAAATAAAAGGCTGCTTAGGATGGATGGCATTGATAGGATGATACTAATACTGGAAGTGCCTAAGGGGCCCCCAGCTTGACATTTGCTGGGGGCCCCCAAAATGCTAATACCGGCCCTGACCGTAGGCAAGATTTGATAGGAATCATTGCTTCTAGATCCTGAGAATGTTGACACCATAGGCTTTATAGATACCAATGTAGTTTCCTCATATGCAGTCTTGCATATGGAATTAGTAGAATGCACGAGGCCAAGAACCCCAAGGCTTGCAGTATTTGCCTTGCAGATAGCAGGGTTTTTGTGGCTACTTGTTTGAAGTAAGTTGTCAAATTAATTTGTTTCTCTGGCGTGAGGAAAGACATCTGGGAAGTTGTGTTCAAGCTTGCTCCCAGGAATATAATTTGTTGACAGGGTACCAGATGTGATTTATTTTCGTTTATGGTGTACCCCAAACAAGTTAAAACCTTTTGTACAAATGCCAGAAGTATGTCCTGGCTTTCTGCCTGAATTAGACAATCATCCAGGTATGGGTATATTTGAATATTTCTTTGCCTGCAAAATGCAATGACTGGAGCTAGGCACTTTGTGAATACCCTGGGTGCAGTAGATAAGCCAAAAGGCAGTGCAGAGAACTGATAGTGCATGCAGCCTGCTTTGAAGCGTAGGTATTTTCTGCAAGATTCCCTGACTGGGATGTGCAGGTAGGCTTCCTTTAAATCCAGTGTTGCCAACCAGGCATCCTTGCCTATCATGGGAAGCAACTGGTGAAGAGTTAGCATCTTGAATTTTTGAATCACCAAAAAGGTGTTGAGGATAGACAGGTCCAGGATAGGACGCCATGAGTTGTCTTTTCTGGGAACCAGGAAAAGTCTTGAGTAGAAACCTTGTCCCTTGTCCTCTTCTGGTAGAGTCTGAATATCCTTTAATCTTAAGAGAGAGTACTTGCTTTTGAGCCTCTGCCCACTGATTTGGGGGTAGATCTGGCCAACCGTTTGGGGTTGTAATGTGTGGAAGTGAAATCTGTATCCTTGGGAAACTATGTTTAAAACCCATTTGTCCTGGGTATTGAGTTCACAGTTTTTTGCTTGCAGAGCAATCTTTCCCCCTAAAGGAGCAGTCAGTTGAGAAAGGCTTGGAAGGTTTAAAGTTAAGTCATTGAGACAGCTTACCATAGGGGGGAGTCTTACTACTCCCTGATTTGGAAGTGGGAGCCCCCCACTGCTTAGTCCTGTGCGTACCCTGGGACTGAAGCCTGGGTGTTCTGCTGGTTCTGGGTTTGAACTGAGAAGGCCTGGAAGAGGCAGGAAAGGGCCAATGCCTACTAAATCTAGGAGGCTGCACTTGTAAGAAATCTTTAACAGTTTGCATAGATTTAGCTTTTTCCTCGATCTTTTTAAGAACTTCTTCTGCTTTGTCGCCAAACAGGCGATCCTGATTTAAGGGAGCATCCAGCAATTTAGTTTTAACATGATCTGGCAAAGATTGCTGCTTAAGCCAAGCATGCCTTCTAAGTACAGACCCGGTGACAGCAGCCCTGCAAGATGCCTCTAGTGAATTAAAATCACATTGCAAAGTATGTTTTCCAACCTGTTCAGCAGAATGCATTAAATCCTGTAAATCCTTATTTTCAGCACAATCAGGAATCAACATAATTTTCTGTTTAAGCAATCCAATACTATGCTGCTGATACTTTAACATATGAAACTGGCAATTTAAGGCCCTGATGGCCAAGGTTGCAGAAGTGTATACCTTCTTACCCCATCTATCCAGGGCCCTGGAATCTCTATCAGAGGGGATAGGATTTTTGGCAGTAGTAGCCTTAATGCCCTTAGGTCCCTGTGAAATGGTCTCGGGATCCGCAGTAGGATTTTTATAAAGGAACTTGAGAGAATCTGGAACCCTGTAATATCTATAAGGTTTCTGGGAGCAGAAGGTAAAGAGTCAGGGGCCAAGCTAGATTCTGAAAAGGCATCGTCAACAATGTCCAGCACAGGAGGGATAGCTAAAGGCCTGTGTCGGGGCAGGAGTAAGAAGTCTCTAAGCCTCTTTTTAGAATCAGAGTAATCCTGGCTTTCCCAGTGAAAATGCTCCCTAAGAATATGCCCCTCTGGGGAGAAGCAGAGGGAATGGAGTCCGCTGCATCAGAATCCTCATAGGTAGATAAGGGTAAATCCTGGTCATTAGAGGAGACAGAAATTTCAGAATCCTGGTCAGAAGTATCACAATCAAATTCAGTCTTAGGTCTCTTAGAGGGGGAAGGCTGGCTTCCCCTGATTAAAGTAATAAGGTCTTCAACCATTCTTATCATTTGTTTTTTAGGCATAGAGGCCTGACCATGCAGACTGGGCATTGGTTTCCTAGGCATGGGTTGAGTTTTAAGCCTAGAAGAAGAAAGAGATGGTGTCTGCTTAATATGCAAGTCAGTAGGCCTGAATACACCCTCACACGCCGGCGCCTGCACAGCGGCTCCGGACCCATCCAAGGTAGAAACATCCGCAGGTTCCACAGTTGAAGCATCTCGCGGCATACCGGACTCCGAATGGGTCTCAGTAGAGGCCTGCGAATCTAAAGTAATAGGTATCAGGGGCTGCGAAAGCACCTCACTGAGTATCGGCGAACTGGCGACTAGCTTAGGAGAAGCATCATCGGCAGCTTTGGACCTAGGTGGCCTGTCTCTGTCTTTATCTTTGCATTTTTTCAGAATGTTGGTAGTCAGGTGGTTTACCGACAACATATCTGGATAACTGAACCGAGTACCAAAATATTTAGAAGCGAAAATGTACCGACGACGAATAGTTCGTGGATTAAATAAGGCACAAAACCGACAGTGAGGTATGTCGTGGTCAGGGCCTAAGCAAAGAATACAGTACAAATTAAAATCTTTATGAGGTATTTGCTTTCTACAAGAAATACAATTATTGACTTTTACTGACATCGGTTTAGAGCAAGAAAAAGTTTCCCCAATGGGGTACTTAGCTTTAGTTGAAGACTTTGGTTCTGAAACACGAAAACGAAAATTTCAGGAGTCGGCCAACCGGCACTTGTGATCTGCTTCTGCTTCGGGCACCGCACGGCAAGAAAGACTGATGTAATGGCATCGACTGCATGCTTTATACCCCTGACTACATGATGTCACGGAAGATGAGACAGCAGCCGACGCAGGACCCAAGACTTTGATAATCAGGCCGAATGAGGGCTACTGCAAGCAGATAACCCAAATGTGATGACTGCAACAGTGAAACACGAAGAACAACTGAAAAGGGCTGGGAGAAAAAAAAAGCCATTTCAAATTCAAGGGTTAGAAGAAGAATTCTTGCTATGAAGGACTAAGTTGAACACATCTAGTGGAATATCTCACACATTATGCATGTAAGGCCAACATGTGCTACAGGAATGGATATACGCATAACAAGACTCAATATTAGACAAAAGCAATACACAAACAGTTATAACAGAAGACTCAATAGTACACCTACAACCCTTACCTTTCTAACTAAACAGTTGGTAACACTGTAAGAGTGAGCGACAGATCTAACACCATCAACAGTAGTGGAATATAACTAACCACTGCAAACGGTGTCAGAAAATGACTTGGCAACGGCACCAGAAGTTATGGCTATGGACATATAATCAGGCATGCTGTACCAGGCAATGGAAGAAGAAACAGGTTCAGAAAGTTCTGCATCCACAACAGATCTACAAAGACTCAAACTGGGTACAGCCCTCCTCCTCCTCTGTCATGTTATTAAGGTGCTCTAGAATCAACAATGACTTTAATATTTTTGAAGCAGTTGCAAAAAGATCTCAATAAGCACTGCAAAGAGTGGGCCTGTAATTATGAACGGTCCATCATCCATCCACTAGTAAATGTGTATCTTGATGCCACTGTACTTTTAGCTGTTTCATTCTCTTTACTATAACTTCCTCTGAGAAAGTTCATATTAAACAGAACAAAAGGGCTAAAAAAATATAGTGTGAGAGTTTCTTCAACAGAGTGTTTTTAATTTCTGTTGGACTTCAACTGTTGAGAGCCAGTATATTTTTGTTCTTAGTTTAAAGCATACATGGTCGTTAGCCTAATTAATCTTGTAGGTCCTATGATCTTAGTCTATAAACAAAAAATATCTCTTAGCATTAACATATCCTAGAAAATCTAGAGAATAAATTCAATGAACTAAATAATATACTGTACAATAAAAATAGACATGATCTAGTTCACATGAAGGAAGGGTTGGAATCCAATAGGACATAATTCAAATCCAAGAAAGAACCAGCATTTTGAAGAGAGAAATTAAATGAATTAATTTTCACAAAATACAATTAACATCTAGAAAAATAAAAGATTAACCTAAATGGCACAGGAAAAAAATGTCACAGCAGTTGCTAAATGAACCTCAATAAGAGAATACTGCAGACATGCTATAGAAGAATACAGAAGGTAATAAGCATATGTCAATACCAAATGTTGGCATAAACTAGGAACAGTAATAAAACATTACTGTTTAAAGTTCTGTGATCAAAAATAATCACAGGGAGAAAAGGAATATTCTGAGACAGTTCCTTTTTTTTGGGGGGGTATACAATTAATGAAGATAAAAAAGGCTACAGCTATAAACTATGTACTCACTCGTTAACTGGTGCAGCAAAACCCATATTTTATGTGGCCATGATAAAATAAAGTATTTAGGAATATGGATTAAAATGGATTTAGGTTCATAGGTTGGTACTAGGCTATCAGCCCTAGGGCCTATACAAGCCTAGCCATAACAATTCCCTGGCTATTTCTTCCCACATTATTTACTTTCCTGGACCCCTGTCTAGCAGGGCGACTGACGTGATCCCTGGGGTGAATTTCCTTTCTCCCATCCAATTGTCAAGGTTCCTCTTGAAGAGGTCCAAAGAGGCACTCTGCTTGACATGTATGGGCAATCTATTCCAGAGTCTGGGGAGTCTCTGGGTCAGGAACCTATCCCTCCAGCATGTTTTGTTTATTGTGATGACAAGGTTTAGATCCCTGGAGCGTGTAGATCTGAGGGATTGGGATTTCTTTAAGTGTAGCATGTCCAACAGCTCTGGGTTTGACATGGCCTCAGATGTTAAGCAGAGATCGCCTCTGAGTAGACGATATGCGACGGAGTATAGCTGGAGTTTTTAAGGCGGTCAGCGAGGGCATCTGCTTTAGGCCTGTGATTCTTTTAGTGAGGTATTTCTGAGGCCTTTCCAGTTGTTGCAGATGTCTTGAGAGGTACATATCAAATGGGGCGTTGTATTCTATAATGGGTCTAATGAGGGATGAGTACAGTGGGACAATGACCTCCTTTTTCTGGATGAAAAGCCCTTCTTGATGAGGTGTGCCACATAGAAGGATTTCCTGACTGTTGTGGCGATGTGGTTATCGAAGGTGAGACCACTGTCCACCTGTGTCCCTAAGTCTCTTATCACACTTTCTGTGTTTAGTGTACTGCCACCTATATGGTAATTCATGGATACATGTTTTTTCCCAAAGGGGATAACAATACATTTCTTGGCATTGAGCTTGATCCCATGGCTCTGGCACCAAGCATCTGTTTCTGTAAGGCCCTTTGTAGAGTATCCACATCATTTGGGGATTCAATAATGGCTCCCAGTTTGCAGTCATCTGCAAACTTTGTTAGCCAGATTCCCTTAGTGTTGACCTGTACTTCAGAGAAGTAGATGCCAAACAAGAGCGCCCCAGGACTGAACCCTGAGGTACTCCACTTGTCACTTGTCTGGAGCTGGATTTGGAGTCGGCTACTTTTACAGTGTGGGTTCTATCAGTAAGCCATTTAGCAACCCATTGGGTGACATAGGGATTAATGCCCAACTTAGTAAGTTTATCTATGATTCCAGAGTGGGGGGTGGTGTCAAAGGCCTTGGCAAGGTCTAGATAGGTTGTGTGGACCACCTTACCCTTGTCCATGGCTCTGGAGACTGATTCAAAGAAGTCAATCAGGTTCAAGAGACAAGATCGGCCCTTCACAAACCCAAACTGGGTGGGGTCCAGTGTTTGAAGGTTGCCAATGTCTTTGTTTATAAGTACGGTAGTTTCCGGGATCCAAGGTGGATCCCCCCTTGTGGATTGGGATAACTGTAGCTCTGCACCACTCAGTGGGCACGAAACCTGAGGTGAGGCTATGATTAAACATGACACTTAGGTGAGGTGCCAGTTCATATTGTAGTTCATGTAGTACACAGCCTGGGATGTCATCTGGTCCCATGGATGCTGTATTCTTGGCTTTAGAGAGTGCGTTTTGTACCTGTGTGGCCGTTATTACTGGAATTTGGCAATCTTCCGGTATTGAGATGGGCCATTTAGGGGGTGAGAGGGGGGTGAAATTGGCACTGAATCGATCTGCCAGGATACTGGCAATATCCTTCGGATCAGTATATTTAATGCCATTCTGTTTTAGCTCAGAGCAGATCTGAGCATTGCCATTTAGATTCTTGACATAGTTATAGAATGCTTTGTTGTTGTCTTTGGAATCTTTGGCAATTTTATTTTCGTAACTAGCTCTGGAGGATTTTATGAGGCATCTCAGTTTCTTATTGAGGCTAGTAAGGGAGTTTTTTGCATCCTGGGATTTTCCTCTTATCTGCAAAAGTTTCTTCCTTTTGTTGTAAAGTTTGTTTATGGCAGGGGACCACCAGATTGGCTTCCTTTTTTTGGATGAGAGCATTTTGGTTCTATTTGGGATGGCACAATTCATGCATGAGTGGATGTGCTAGTACAGTGCCTTAGTGTAGGATTCAGCAGTTGAACTTTCAGTTCCCGTCTGCATGGGTGTCATGAAGTTTGTCACTTCTGATTTCAGTAGCATAAAGTTGGCTTTGGAGAAGTTTTTATGGTGGTTTCTTTACTGGGGTGGGGTGGGATGTGGATGTTAAGGGTGATTAGCTTATGGTCAGACCTGACTAACGAGGGGTGACCATAGGTATGGAGCATTGATTTCCCATGTTGGTAATGACCAGGTCTAGGATATTGGAGCCCCTGGTGGGACTATGGATTAGTTGGATCCAGGGCGTTGGAATTTATGAATTCCAAGAACCGCTAAGCAAAGGTGTTGGGACAAGAGTAGTTTTCCCAGTTAATGGCAGGGTAGTTAAAATCACCCAGTATTAGGGTGTTTGGTTCTATCTTAATATTTTCCAGTATGTTTAGAAAGGTGTAGTGAGATTCTTGGGGTATGGTGGGGGATTTGTAGCAAGCTACAATTTGGATTGCAGTCTTACCTAGTGTTAGTTGCACTTGGAGAATTTCAGACACATTGTGTTGGCCAACTAGCCTGGTGGTGTTAATATCCTTGGTGAATATTGACACTCCTCCACCTTTAGTGTTTCGGTCCTGGTTTGGTGGCCGAAAAGTGTGGTAAGAGTTGTAGCCTGGTATTGCAGGGGTGTTCTCTGGAGCCTTGAACCAGGTCTCAGTTACTGCACAGATATCGATGTTCTCCATTTTTAGGAGTGCCTCGAGAGAGTGCATTTTGAGGTTTAGACTTCTAGCATTGAGTAGCATTACCTTCAGATTTTGCATGCTTGTACCTGTTACGGTGGTGGTTTTGTCCTTTGAAGTTTGCCTAAAAAGGCACTATAGGTGGTAAGAGCCTTAGCCAGTAACCTGAATCCCAGGGGCGACAGGTGCAGACCATCTCTGGCAAAGCATCGTGGTCTGTCAATCATGTCATCCCAGGCAGACAGATACTGGATCCCCTTTGAATGACACCATAAGCTTAGCCAATTGTTGAAGTCAATCATTTTATCCTTATATTGTGGTATCATTCTGGGCGAAGGCAGGATGCTACGCAGGGCTAGGGTCATACCTGCCTGGGCCACATGATACGAGAGCTCTTCCATGTCTCTTTTCATGTAGTCCAGGGAAGTACGTCTCAAGTCATTCACTCCAACATGGACAATGACAGAGTCATATTTGTACTTGTTGTGGAGTGACTTGAGTGCATGCATTATGTGGCGGATCCTGGCACCCGACAGGCAGCTGACTGTAATTTTCTCCTTATTCAACCTGGTGAGAGGGACATCAGTGTGCCGGACTATAGAGTCACCTATGACTAAAGTGTTAGGTACATTGTCTTGCCTTAGGGGCTGTTGCTGGGTGGCACACTGGTGTGAACTATGTGACACATTGGTTGTGATTGGTGTTTGTTTGCGCTTCAGCTTCAGAGGTCTTTGTTGCTTGGGCAGGTTACAGTTAAGGGCCTCTGCATATGTGGATTTAGTGTTGCTATATGTGGGTGTTGGTGGTGCGGGTTTAGAAGGGCTATGTGTTGCTTGAGGTGTAGTGTGGGTGTTAACCTTCTCCTCTTGACTGTTTAGCACAATCTTGGGTGGAGAGAGCTTTGCTTCCATTTTGGCTATGTAAGTGCATCTCTCACAGGTTGTAGTGTTGGGTGGTAGGAGAAGAGGGTTGTCTGTGTACATGAGGCAACTGATGCATTGCCCCAGTATGCCCAGATTCACCAGGTGGACAGGAGAAATCACCAGAAGCTATGGCAGCTAAGGATATGTTGGAAGAGGCTACACAAAAGATAATACAAAAACTGAGAAATTGGAAGCTTTTGCCTATGGATATGGATAGCAAGATACAAGCAGTAAAAAATAATTTTAGTCCCTTTAGTTTTAAACACAGGTCAGGCATATTTTTTTATGAACCAGAAGAGAAGTTGTGGACGGTAATTAACAAACAGTTAAATGATTTTATTTGTGAGCGGAACAGGGCAATAGTCAAGTGGGATAAATTGATCATCCCAATAGAATAATGAGGTTTAGGATAACTTGATTTGAAGGGACATTTTAGAGTTACACAGTTAAGGCTCTTATACATAACACAAGCAGATAGCTAAAATACTGGGCAAGCAAATGAGTGTAACAAAGGATATGATTCTTTGAGCTGGAATACAGTATCTGAATTGCCTAGACATAGTAAGGTCTTGCCAAGTTTAATTCTGATTGCTGCCAAAAAGAATAGTTGTGCAAAATCTTACCATAACCATAGATGGCCTTCTCTTCTATATGCTGCAGTATCCATAACATGAGGGAGAATGTCAGAGCTCATGCAACAGAAGGATTGGGAGGAGGAACAGAGTTAAGTTCCACAAATCCATGCAGAATAGCTCTGCCAAATCCGGCTCTGGACCTGGAAATAATATCAAATTTGTTATGTTTGGTGAAGGTGTGAACAGACGACCATGTAGCTGCCTGCAAAATGGAAGCTGAATCCAAACTTTTAAAGAAGGTCCCAGACAAAGACACAGCCGTGGTGGAGTGCGCCTTAACTAGAAAGGGGAGATTTTTTCCCATTGGCTGTGCAACAGAAGGTAATGGCTCTAGAATCTAAGAGGAAATAGTTTGCTTGGAAACAGGATGGTTCAAGGCTCTTGGGTGACAGAAAATGAACAGGCTATCCAACTTACGGATGGCCTTGGTCTTAGCCAAATAATATCTGAGCTGTCTGTGCACATCCAAAGAGTGGAGGATCATTTTATTAGGGGATTGTGGCAAAGGAAAGAAGTTATGGAGATTGATGGCCTGATTTAAGGATAGTTCATTCACTACCTTGGGCATAAAGGATGGGCTGGTATGAAGGCAAACCCTGTCCCGATGGAAAACTGTGAAAGGGGGGATGCCATTAGAGCTTGCAGTTCAGAGATCCTTCAGGCTGAGGTAATAGCTACCAGGAGGACAGTTTTCCATGTGCAGTGTTGTAGAGAAAAAGTCCTTAGCTGTCTCAAAAGGAGCTAAAGTAAACTTTTCTAACACAAAATTAAGATTCCAAGGGGGAGGAAGAGGTTTCCTTGGAGGTCTGATGTGCAGAACCCCTTTCAGAAATAGCTTTACTTCCAACCTGGATGCCAAGGACGGGAGTCAAAGGTAAATATACTGATATGGCAGATAAATGTGCTTTGATGGAGGAATATGACAAGCCACTTTTCATCAATTCACACAGGTAAGACATGACCACTGGTGGATCCGCAGACAGTGGTTGTAGGCAATGTTTTCGACACCAGACAGGAAACATCTACCATTTCGACAGATAGGATTTTCTAGTTGTGGGTTTTCTGACTTCCTGCAGAATTTGTAGCACATTGTCAGTATAAAGGTGTCTAAAGGGAATCAAAACCCTATCACCCACAAGGTTAAGTTCAGGGTGGATACCTGGGGGGTGTATGAGAGTTCCCTATTTCTGTGCGATTAGGTCCATCCTGAGGGGGTACCTTGTGGTGACTACCCTTGGCTAGATGACAGAGAAGGGGGCAGCAGTGCTGTCTTGGCCAAAAAGGGTCACTAACAAGATTTCTGGTTGTTCTCTCTGAAATTTCAGTAGAACTTTCTGAAGAAAGACAAGGGGGGAATGCATATGCAAACATCCCCTTCCAAAGAAAGGAAAGAACGTCCACCTTCCAAGCCCCAGGGGTGTGTATCCTGGCATAGTATGTGGGAAGCTGTCTGTTCATGGGGGAGGCAAACAGGTCTACCTGAGGAGTACCCCATTGATGGACCAGGGCCAAGAACACATCCCTGTTTTACAACCATTAGTGGGATTGAGTCGTGGACCTGCTCAGTGAGCCTGCCATCACATTCTGAGCTGAGGGGATGTAGACAGCCAGGAGAGAAACCTGGCTCTGCTGAGCAATCTCCAACACATATAGAGCCAATCTGCAAAGGATGTAGGACTCCATCCCTCCATGCTTGTTGATGTACCACAGGACCGTGGTATTGTCATTGTACCATCTCAGCACTCCTGATAAAAGTTGGGCCTTGAAGATTTGTACGGCAAAAATCAAGGCCCTCATTTCTTTGATATTGATATGTTCTCTTATCTGGGAGAGGGTCCTAACATCTCTCACTCTCCAATTGCCTAGGGTTGCCCCCAAGCTCATGTCCGACGTGTACGTGTGCAGATCCTAACTGGGAGGAAAGGGTTGGAGAGGGAGGCCTGGATTCTTTGAAATCTGTGAAATCCACCACTTTAGTTCTTTTGTTAAACAGGGTATGAGGAAGACCACAAACTCTAGAGGATGAAGGTGTTGTTTCCAGACGGTTATCAGGAACCACTGAAATTTTCTCATGTGTAGTCTTGCCAGGGGTACCATGAGGATGGTAGAAGTCATGAATCCCAGGAGTGTCAAGAACTCCCTGGCAGACAGAGAGTTTAGTGGAATTCTGCAGCTGGGAAATACATGGTCCTGGGATGGGGTCAGAGCAGATTTATGGTGAACCCCAGACCCTTTAGCAGGGTCATAGTCTAGCCCAGGTGCTCTTGTACCAACCCTGGGAATGAAACCTGAGTGAGGAGATCATCCAAATAAGGGAAGATCTGAATGCCCCTCATTCTGCAGAAGGCTATGTCTGGGGCCAAGCATTTTGTGAATACTCTGGGGGCTGTCGAGAGGTGAAATGGCAAAGCATAGAATTGAAAAAGTGAAGAACCCACAGAGAATCGAAGGAATTTCTTGAAGAGTGGGTGGACTGGGATGTGCAAGTAGGCATCCTGTATGTCCAAGGACACCATGTAGACCTGGGGAAGGAGTGTAGGAAGAGTCAGCATGCAAAAAGAAGGAACCTTGACAAAGATGTTTAGATAGCATAGGTCTAAGATAGGCCTCCATGGATCTTCTTTTCTGGGGACCAGAAACATTCTGGAGTAGAATCCTTTTCCCCTTAAAACTGGAGGCAGCTCTTGAATGGTGCCCTGAGATAGCAGGGAATGCAGAACTGGAGGGAAGTAGGCCATTTGGTCTCGGGGGGGGGGGGGGTTGTAGGATACCTCGGAAGGGTGGTCTGGATTCCCAGGTCATGAAATAACCTTGTTTGATAATGGTAAGGACCCAAGAGTACTGGGTAATCTGTTTCCAAGCTGGGAGGGGCAGTGATAGGTGAAGAGAGAGAGGGCTAGATGGGCTTAGGGCTTGGTAGTCACTGACTACCAGGCTTAGCCTGAAAAAGCTACTTTTGTGCAGGTATAGAAGGAGAAGATCTAGAAAGGGTCTGCTTTCTGGTATCTTTTTTCCCCTTGGAAGAGAGGTGTTAAGAAGGCTTTCTCACAAAGGTTGTCCTGACTTGGTAGTCCCTCTGGAAACCGGGCTCAGAGGACACAAAGATGTGCCTAAAATCTTGTAGTTCTTTGCCCTTTTCCTGAAGGGCCTTGAAAAGCTCAGCAGCTGCAGAACCAAATAAAGGCCTTGTTATCTAAGGGTACGTCCATAAGTTTTGCTTTAATATCTGTCAAAGGCTGCAACCTGAGCCAAGAATACCTTCTTAGGACCGACCCTGATGCAGAGGCCTCCACGCATCATAACTACATTTGATGGTGCATCTGGTTACCTGGCTGCAGGATTTAAGGCGGCTAGCTATTTTGGACTTGTTACGGGATTCTGGTAATTTTCCAAATTGCTTGACAGCCTCTGTCAAAACAGCCAAGGAATACTTGGCCATACGGGTTTGATAGTTAATGGCTTCAACAGCCAAGGTGACAGAAGTATAAACGTTTTTGTCCAACCTCTCCATAATCTGACTTTCCTTATCAGAGGGGAGCAAGGAAGAGGAGGGTAGCAATTTGGAAATTTTATCAGAAGCCACAGAAATGATAGCTGAATCAGCTGATGGGGCCTTGAAGATGTACTTAGCATCCTCAGGCACCTTGTAGAATCTGTCAGGTCATTTAAGTGCAGGAGGTTAGGAATCTGGGAATTTGGAAGCATCCAAAAAGGCAGGTTAGATTGGGGGGGGGGGTTGCAGAGGGGTTAGGAGACACCATTTTTAAGAGGCATAATACTTCTTTTGTGTCTCAGAGACCTGACTACAATCCCATTTGAAGTCATCTTTAATTTGCACAATGGTCTCCCCAAAAGTGATATCTTCCCCAGGGGAATCTGTTCCATTGGACTTCTCCTCTGGGGAAGCATACCTGAGAGGAGAAGCAATGTGAGAAGAGTAGGTGAGAGACTCATCCCCAGAGCAATCTTCATCCTCAGAGGAAAGATATTCCAAAGGCCTTCTCCTAGGAGTGGAGGGAGAAGGGGCCTGGACAGGAACTGGCATCTGACTTAAGGCCACAAAGGCATTAAAGATGCCTCGGATAAAGGCCGGCCAGTCAGGGGTTTGTTTGGAGGGAAGAGTTTGCTGAACAAGAGAAATATGCTTAGTTTTCTGTTTTTTTTCTTTTTAGGGGCCTCTGACATACGGTGAAGAGTAGGGAGCCTGGATGTCAGGTGACATTCCAAAACGTCCGAACGAACGTCTTCCTGGACCACAATTTGAGTAACCCCATGACAGCCTTCAGAAATGATAAGCAATGGTTCCCCCCTGGTGCCCGGGTTGGATGCCTGAGGTTCCCTCTGGGATGTGCTAGCAGTCTCCTTAACAGCTTCTGTCATGGTACTGGTCAGTGTTCTGCTCTTTCTGACGCAGCCTCTGGGCCTTCATCGGTCTCAGGAGGAATGCTTGGAGTAGTAGGAGCAGCTAGTTCCAGGCCTTGGTTTCCTCGCCTTCTTAGGTTGTAACTCCTCTGAAGGTCCCAACGTCAAGTCCATACCCCACGCAAGGTGCTTCAGACACTGGGTCTCTAAATACAATCTAAGGGAAGCAATACGGCTCTTAAGAGTTTTAGTTATGAAAGCCTAGCAAATCTTGCACGATGTATGGTTGTGTTCTTGGCCTGGGCAGAATAAACAGAACTTGTGCAAGTCTTTATGCAGAATCTGCCTTTCACAATGACACTTGCCCTTCCAACCGGACATTAACTCAAAAGAAAACACAGTAGCAAAATCGGTAAGAAAAAGCCACTATGAGGTACTTAACTGAGCACAGGCAAAGCACGAGGCAACTATCCAAAGTGAGTGACGACAGGAGTTGGTAGTCAAACAGGTGGCAGAGAAGTTCTGTGGTAGGTGTGTGCTAACGTCCGCTTTATACCAGACGTCCGTTTATGGCCGACGTAAGTTGTGTGATGCAGGCACACACATGTACCTTTGCAGTAGTATTTAACTTTGGTAAAACGGATGGACAGACAAGTCAACCAGAGGTGGATTTCCTCATGTTATGGATACTGCACAGCATATGAACAGAAGGACATAAAGCAATTGCTAGAAAATGGAAATAAAAATCTAAACTGACTACACTTGAAGTAGTGAATATTGTAACAGAGATAAAAAAAACAGGAAGTGGGATCTTTAAATATGAGTAGGAGTAAATTACATAGAAAGTAAAAAATGGAAATTGTGCGAACAATGCATGCAGAAAAATGTTTTTGAGGAGGAATGAGGTTTAAGAGAAGGTAGAGCTTGAATAATTTATGCAATTTTTGCTTAGATTATATAATATACCAACGGATGTGAAATATAATGTTTGTAAATGTGAGCTTCTTAATATAGTTTAATTACTTTTATATAAAGGTAATTTTGCCAGTGTCACAAGTGATAACTCAATAAAGGTATTTAAAAAATTAGATGGAGGAAAGGCAAGATGCAGCATTTTGGTCTTGTTAAAAAATACATTGCTTTCACAAAAGCTGTTAGTACACTAGCAAACTAATTGCATAAATGTCAAAGAAAATCTAATCAATTAAAAACAATATACAGCATTTTGCTCTTGGTAAAAAGACAATTACAATGCCTTCACAAGTGCTGCAAAAAGTGCTAGCAAACAACTTTAAAAGGATTTGATTTCTTGCTTAGCAGTTTATAACTGGGGAAAAGCAACATACATTTTAAAATGATCATGGAGTAGCAACATACAGTTTGACAGACTAAGTGCATGATTTCCCATTACTCCTACCTCAGCCATGTCAAAACATTCTTGCTTTGCAGTCTGTGATCCCAATAAAGCAACATACGGCATTTTAAAATCTTCACAAGGAAAAAAGAGACTGTATTCTATTCCTGATTTAAAAATGTCACATTTACAAGAGCTTTCAGAAGCACCAACAAATAAATGAAACGGACTATATATGACTCAAAGAAAAAAAAAGATGAATGAGAAACAATGTACACAAATTACGATTATTTTACCCAAGCTGAGCTGAAATGTTCCTGCTCTACATTTTATGACTGTGTGGAAACAAGATTCAGTGTTATACTCTTTATAAAGACAAGCACAGTCAAAAGCAGTAGTAAAAAAAATGCCTCGGGCTGAAGACTTTTGTTTAAAAAACATAAAGAGCTATCATAAGCACTGTCAGAAGAGTTGACACACAAATGAACAAGCGTTTGCTCTGCTGAGCTGAAGAAACATTCTTGGTCTGCAATTTACAATTTGAATTGAAAACAAAATGCAAGCTGTCGACTCCAGTTCTTCTTTTACCCTTCTTTTTGATACCACTTACAAAACAGAAGTAAAGAAGAAATAAAATTAACAAAGTAATAGAATTCAAGAAAGCTTTATGGAATGGTGGTGTTTGTGCTGAAGAAAACTGCTTCTTTAAATAAAGACTGCAGAGCCAACAGCTCACTGCTGGTCACTGCTGTTGCATAAATTCAATTAGCATAGCACAGCAGAAACTAATATTCCTAGAGGGTGTTTTTTGAGTGCACTACTTGTGCTTTCACCTCACACAAAGTGAAGTCAGTGTTTTGGTTTGTGCATATTTAGGAAGTTAACACAAAAATCAGAAATAGGTGAAAAATAATTAATACTTCTGAATTTATGCCAACCTGGTTTTATAGAATGATAAAGTACTTCCTGCAAAGTTGGTTACTGCAGTGCAAATAAAGGTTGCACTGAATGACTAATGTTGGTTTGCCCAGTTTGAGGAGACAGAGGCAGCTTGACCCATACTGTATAACTGACATCTACCAAGGATGAACGTCAAAGAACACAACAGTATATACCAAAACATGATAACACAGCTAGGGAACAAATGGGTGATGTGGTTAGGGTTAAAATGTTTCATCAGGGATGATGGCCTACTATTTTCCTATGAACCTACACATACCATCCTCTGCAGCAAATGTATGTGTTGTAGCAGGATATGGCACAAGCAGAAATAGTGTACTTCATTGTGCAAGTTTTTTAGGAGTGGGTATGTGCACGGTTCCCATGAAGGGTGGCAGAATACAGCCAAGAAAAATACCATCAGGCAACAACCTTGACACCTGTTGAGAAGACAATTCTCCCAAGACAGGTTCATGCCAATGGGGACCAAACAAGCAGATGAGTAAGAGGAAGGCTAATGCTTAGCAAGCATTGGAAAGAAAAGGCCTAAAATCCTCTTTCATCTTGCCTAATAAGCCACCCTAGTGAAATTATAACTTTTGGAAAAACTTCTGAAATAATAAAACTGAAAAAGCCATGTTCTTATAAACTAGACATGCACCCAATACTTGTGGAGTTGGAAAGCTGTTCCAAACTTGGGCAAAATATCTTCTAAGGGTCTCGAAACTGCATACGCCACAGAGGAAGTATACAACTCAGAATGGTTGAACATTATACATTTAATAACTCTTTGAATGAGAGGTACAATAAGAAAGGTGTAAATGAACCTCATTTTTCCAAAAGGGCCATGACTTAATATGTGGCTTTAAAGGCTAAAGCACCTGCAGTTTTGGGAGTAAAGCTATCTCACAATTCTTGACTTGCTAATACACAATTAGGCAATGCTAACAAGTTCAAAAATGCTCTTTCTCATGTAAGGAACAGTGTTTTTAACCAAAGCTATTTGATGTCAGGGATTTAACTTGCTTGGACATTAAATAACTTCAGAGTTAGTTACATACAGTTGAAGGAAGAAGATGAAAAGCTCTCATACTTTTTTCTTCCTCTGCATTTGCCTGAAAATCTGCTAATGCTGTGGGTGTCAGGGACCAGTAAAGATAGATTAGACAGACAATTATAGGTCTCTTCAAAAATGATCTGCTCTAGACCTCCACAGAGATAAGACACTAGTCTATCTCACTTGCTTGGGAAAATCACCAAAGACAACATAACTGAATGCAAACAGTCAAAAAAGCCAAACATTATCTCACTGAAAGGCAGTCACAAAAAAGCACACAAAACTGCACAATATTTCTTAGGCAGACAAAAATCAACATTCCACAAACAGGACATAACATCCTACACATGCCATTATCATAACCTAAAGCTAAATGTAACACCATCCAAGTCTAAAACCTAAATTAAAGTCCAGTTCCTAACTGCATCTTTAATGTTAAAGTCACAGTAATACAAGAGCAACAATCAACTTGACAGCATTTAAATTAACATACAAATACAGGGCACTTTATTCAAATGTAACATTTGTACAGCTAAAACTTATCAGAGAGGACTCACCCAAGCTCCTCTTAAACAAGCAGCACAATCTCCCAAAACAGATTCTGAATGGAAAACTTTCAGACTTCCATTTAGTTGTTGGAATTACCTGATAAGAACTGGGTCCAGAAGTCTTCCTGAAGGACCCTTGCCCTTAACTTCACTGTCTATAAGACTCTTTGCCTCACCATTTGTTGAAGTAATATATCAACATAAATTTATCAATAAAAATCTGTAATATAGTGCATGTGGGGAGGACTTTAAATGCAGATGGTACTTCACGATGGGCCAAAAGCTGCAGAATACTGATGCCGAGTTTAGTATCCACAGAGGAACAAACTCCTGAAATATCAAGTCCCCCCGAGATGCTCGTATATTCAAAAGCAATGTATCTGTCAAATGATACAGAAGAGAAGAAGACAGTGGTATTTCATAAGGTTAAACTGTCAGTATTCATTCATCCAGGACACCACAGGAACAGGTCTGATACAGTAATCTGATATTTCAAGTACCCACGACATTGGTTTCAATGTAATGCCAGACACAAATGCTAAAACAGTTTTTACTTGAACTCAAAACCTAATTAAATACCAACAACTAACTGTCATAACTACAAGGTAAAAAAAATGCTTGTTTCCATAGAATATAGAAAGCTGGTGTGACAGCATGGTTCTAAATCACAATTAATAGAAAAACAAATAGTATAATACTTAAACTCTTAGAAGTACGCAAGCCCAATGGCCACCTGTAACAGGCACAACAGTCATCTATGCAACCCACCCTCCCCACATTCGGTTGGTTTCCTGGAGTCAACCCACTGCATTCAAAGGAGCCACTAATTAGTATAGCTTTGCTTTATTTTATCACTTGCTCTTATGGGCTTCAAATTTGCTAAATCTCCTTAAAAGAACATACAGACTCAAGATTAAAAGAATATCTCCTGATTTTCACTTTCTCGTATTTACTTTATATATATATATATATATATATATATATACTTATCCGTATATATATATATATATATATACAGAATTAAAAACAGCATGGAGGTCTCATGTTTTACTAAATTTCCAGTGTCTGGGACTCTTAATAAAAATGCAAATTGGGTGAGAAGTATTCTTCCTGGCTGCAAATTTGTCTAATGATTCTGCAAGTGAGATTTGAACTAATCCAGTTTCCACAGTCCCAGAAATACATGATCACATTCCACTTTCCCCTTCCTCACATCTTCAACAAATACCAGAAGTATAAGGATACATATGCTGTAATAGACTGGGGTGTGTGGAAATAAGAAGTTATGTACTCACCATAACGTTCCATCTGAGTAGGTATCTTCATTTGTCTGCAACCTGTGGGATACGGATCCGATCTCGGATCCAAGCCGGCAACTTCTAACATAGCATAGATCCGAGCTCCTAGCTCCTCCCCTTACCCATAATCCCCTGCTTGCCCTAACTGACCTCAGATCAAGTTTGCCCCATAGCACAACAGATAACAGGTGTCCCAATGGGAACATATGCTAATAACACAAGAGCGATCCAATCGGTTAGGAGGAAGGAGGGGGGGATGGTTGCAGACAAATGAAGATACCTACTCAGATGGAACGTTATGGCGAGTACATAACTTCTTAATCTGAAGTAGGAACTTCATTTGTCAGCAACCTGTGGGACAGAGTCCCCAGCTACCTAAGTCTTGGGTGGCCTTCATGGAAGGATATTCCGGAGCACCGCAGAGCCAAAGGACGCTCTACCTCGGGAAATAACATCTATTTTATAATGGCTGATAAAGGTGTGAGATGAAGCCCAAGTGGCTGCGGAACAAATGTCATCCAGTGGCTGCAGAAGTGGCAATAGCCCTAGTAGAATGAGCACGGACTCCTTGAGGTGCAGGCCTTCCCGAACTCTGATATGCTAACAGAATACAACTCGAGATCCATCTAGAGAGAGAAACCTTCGAAACTGATTTTCCGAAATTACTTTTGGCAAAGGAGATAAACAACTGATCGGATTGCCTATGACCAGCAGTTCTGTGGATATAAAAATGTAATTGTCTGTGTACGTCCAAGGAATGAAGCTTGTACTCTCCTTTGTTATGAAAGTTGGGGAAAAACACTGGGAGACTGATGGATTGATTGATGTTCGCTTCTGAAGATACCTTAGGTAGAAAGGATGGATTGATTCTGAGGTAAACCCTATCCGGGTGGAAAACCAAATATGGTGGTTTGACGCAAAGGGCTTGTAATTCCGATACCCTTTTGGCTGAACTTATGGCCACCAAAAAGGCTGTCTTCCAGGAGAGAAATTTAAGATCAACCGTGGCAGCCAGTTCAAATGGGGGACCAGTCAAGGACTGCAAGACTAAGGATAAATCCCATGGGGGTACCACCTCTTTAACTGGAGGTCTAAGGAGGAAGGTACCCTTGAGGAAGGCCTTACACAGTTTGGAAGTCATAATAGGACCAGACTCTTGTCCTACATGATAGTATGAGATTGCTGCCAGCTGTACCTTGACTGTGGAAGAACTAGCCCCCTGGTGAAAGAGAGAGGTTAGAAATTCTAGAATCGATGATATCGGGGCTGTGAACGGGTCTAAACGATGGTGTTTTGCCCAAATGGTGAAGCGTTTCCACTTACTCCGATAAACCTTCCTGGTGGAAGGCTTATGAGCTGCTACAAGAATGGCTTTAACCGGTGATGAGATCCCGGGAGTCCTTATGAGGAGTGGAACTGGAGCAACCAAGCCGTCAGCTTGAGGTTGACCAGATTCAGAGTTGGAAGACCGAGAGGATGCGAGATGAGATCCGGAATGGGATCCAGAATCCATGGTGGATTCACTAGATGAGACCATAGGTACGGGAACCACGTCTGACGAGGCCAGAATGGGGCAATGAGGATCATTCTGCTCCCCAGCTGCCTGGCTTTCTGTAACAATTTCAACATCAGTGGTAGTGGAGGGTAAGCATAAAGCAGACCGGGAGGCCAAGCATGAACTAGAGAGTCTCTCGGGGACTTCCCCGGAGGGGGGATCAGAGCGAAGTAATCGTTGCATTTTGTGTTTGAAGGAGAGGCAAAAAGATCGCAACAAGGTCGCCCCCATTGGGCAAATACTTGCTCTACCACTCGGTGGTTGAGAGACCACTCGTAGGGAGTCAGGATAGTACGACTGAGCCTGTCCACTAAAAGGTTGGACCTTCCCGGAATGTGCGTTGTCATGAGAAAGCGGTTGGTGGAAATCGCCCATTCCCACACTCTCATGGTCTCGCGGCAAAGTGGGTAAGACCTGGTTCCCCCTTGTTTGTTGATGTACCAGACTACTGACATGTTGTCTGTCTGTACCGCAATTGTCCCTACCGGAAGAGAGTTGTGTAGTGCTTGCAAAGTCAAAAGCACCGCTCTCATCTCTAGGACGTTGATATGCAAAGAGGTCTCTACGTCGTTCCAAGTGCCTTGGACTGTTCTGCCTGAAAAATGCCCCCCCCCCCACCCCAGGCGAGAAGCGTCCGTGGTCACTGTGTCGACTGGTGGAGGTAGTGAGAAGGGACGGCCCATGTGGAGGTTGGGAGACTGGAGCCACCACAGGAGCAATTTTCTGCAAACCTTGCTTAAGGAAATGGGGTGAGACAGAGGGTTGCAAGACAGGGACCATTGTACCTGGAGGGTCCACTGTAGAATCCTCATATTCAGCCGGGCCAATGGTAGCAGAGGGATTGCAGCCGCCATAGATCCTAGGGCCCTCAGAATCAATTCCGCCAAAGGAGTTTGCAGATGAAGAATGGCCTGCACGTGTAACATCAGGTTCCGAAGTCGGTCCGGAGTCAGGAACGCAAGCATCTGTCTGGAATCCAGTCTTGCCCCTATAAAATCTAGTATCTGTGTAGGGGTGAGAGAGGATTTGGTCATGTTGATGGTTAATCCTAATAGAGGAGCCAGACCAAGAAAATAGTCCCTGCCTGAGCAAAGTAGATGCCTTGTTGGGGCTGTGAGGAGCCAGTCGTCCAGGTATGGAAAGACCTGAATTCCCTGGAGTCTCAGGTGAGCCGCTACTACCGCTAGGACCTTGGTGAACACCCTGGGGGCTGAGGTGAGACAGAAGGGGAGGACTCTGAATTGAAAGTGACTGGCTCCCAGCCGGAAGCGGAGGAAACTCCTGGAACGCCTGTCCACTAGAACATGATAGTACGCGTCCTTGAGGTCTATAGAGCACATCCAGTCGTCCTCCCGCAATAAGGGGAGGACGGATTGCAACGTGACCATTCGGAACTTTTGTTTGGGTACCACCAGGTTTAGGAAAGAGAGGTCGAGGATGGACCACAAGTCCCCCGTCTTTTTTGGCACCAGAAAGAACCTGGAGTAAAACCCTGATCCGACTTCATCTGGAGGGACGGGCTGGATGGCTCTTTTCTGTAGAAGCTGCTGGATTTCTGCAGCGGCCGCCTTCTTTTGACTGGGTGGGACGTCGGGAAGGCTTCTGATTCTGGGGTTGGCTATGAAGGGAATTAGGTAACCTCTGGATACAATGCGAAGCACCCAGCGATCTGTTGTTATGGACTCCCATTCTGCCAGGTGCTTCAAAAAACACCCCCCGACTGCCTCCAGAGTGGAGCAGTCGGGAAACCCCTCAGGGGTTCTGCGTGGGCCTCTCAGAGAAAGGTTCTTTGGACCCAAAATTCCTCGGACCCCCTCTGCCTCTGGGGCGGCATCCTCCCTGTCCTCCTCTGCCACGAGAGGACTGGTTGTCCTGAGCAGACTGAGAATGATGCGATTTTCGGAACCACATCTTCTTCTGACCCTTTTGGTTCTTGGAAAAGGACCTCTGGGGCGTAGAGAAGCAGACTCCGATGGCAGACAAGGTCTTCCCGTCTTTCTCGCTCTGGACAAGAGTGTCGCGAACGGTTTTGCTGAACAGTGCAGAACCATCAAAAGGGGCATTCGCGAATGACGCCTTAAAAGGTTCCGAGAAGTCACAGTGACGGAGCCAGGCCTGTCTCCTCATGACAAGCCCGACTCCGCCTGCTCTAGCGGCTCCCTCTGTAGCATGAGACAATAGTCACATAGAGGTATTAGAGATAGAGCGGAGGGTGGCCATTCGGGAAGAGTACAAATCCTTGTCTCCCTCCGACATGGACCCCGGGGGAGAAGCAGCGTATTCCTTAATTAGGTCCCGCTGCATCCTAATAACGTGTGCCATATAGTTCAAGGCCCTCAGAGAAGGTCGCTGAACTGAAGGCCCGCTTCCCAAGATGGTCCATCGTGCGAGACTCCTTGCTCGGAGGATGAACCGTGGGGCTCTCCTGAGCCAACTCTTTCTTAGTGGCTGCAGCCACCAACATGGCATCCACAGGGGGACCTCTGCTCCAATGTGATCTCTCTGCAGGGGGACTCAAAATTTTGTCTGGGCGCTTGGGGATCGGCTCTATGGTGTCCGGTTCCTTCCAAGCCCTAGAGGATATGAGATCCACCAGGGGGTCGGGTGGAGGGGACACCCAAGGGGTAGATGGTCCTGCCTCGAACGCCTCAAGGAATACGGACTCGTCAGAGGAAGCCTTGGGGGCAGACCACCCACCTCTGATTTTGAGCATTTCCATGATGTCTCCAAAGGAGACATCCTCAGGGGGTGATCTCGGGGAGCCTTCCCCTTCATCCAAGTCCGTATCTTCTGTGAGACTCTCAGGAGTCTATGTGCCTCCTTTTGCACTTTGCCTTGTGAGGAATCTCCTCGGGGGGGCTGTCCGAGGAGTCCTCACGGGCTGTAACCTGGTCCACTGGAACTCCTAAAGGTGCTGAGGCAGGCTGCCCAGAGGTCCGGATGAGGGGAGCCAGGATCAGATGAGAAGGAGTGCAGGAGGGAGCCGAAGCCAGGACCGGAGGCCTGGAAGCAGTCGACAGTGCCCTCTCCACCGCAGCGAAGGCCGAGGGGGAGCTGCTCTCAGAAGGATCCGAGATCAGACTCCCGCTCGGATCCGAAGGGTGGATCGGACCCGGCGCCGAGAACGTCGGATCCGAAGGACCAGTGTGCTCCGACTGGGACAGAGCCGACAGCACACCGAATCCCTCGGATCCAAAGCTCGGCCCACGGCTCTGAGAGGTCAGATCCGACAGACTCGAGGGAATAGTCGGAGCCGACGTGCCCAGCACGGTCGGCTCCGACCTACCCCCAGATCCAACGTGGCTCGGCTCCGAGCGCTCCGAGCCCGGAATGCGGGTCGGACAAGGAGCTATAGGAGCGAAAAAAGGGGTCGAGCTCCCCCCCAGAGGGGGGGGAGGCAAGAGCACTCCCATCTGCATCTGGGCCTGGATGAATCTCCTCATCATCCAGTCCATATCCGCATCAGACATGCTGAAAGTGGACCTCGACGAGGCCACCGAGGCAGACCTGGAGTGTCGCCTCGATGACCTCGATGGGGACTGGATCACCTCCTCCTCGGGACCCGGGGAGAAACAAGGGGATCGGGTCCGAGGAGGAGGAGAACGAGAAGACTTGGACGGGGAAGCCCTCTTGGCGGGCGGGGCCAATGAAGAGTCTTCGGCCCGCCGCTTAAGGTGCTTCTCCCACCGCTTCTCTTTTCTGGCCTCCCTATCCTCCGGAGCCGAAGCGGGAGGTTGAGTCCCGGTCGAAGGAAGGGAGGCAGGGGTGACCGCTACCGGGGGGTAGCGGGCACCGAAGCACCGGAGGCCGAAGCAGAGTCTGGGGGTAGAAGACCCGCCAGAACTAGCTTCGACCTTCGATCCTTGAGTGCCCTGGGGTTGAACGCTGCGCAAACCGCGCAACCCGAAGAGAGGTGTTCAACCCCAAGGCACCTAACGCACCGAGTGTGGCCATCAGCCGGTGAAAGCTTGTGACCACACTCGGTGCATTTCGAAAAAAATTGCCTTAGGGGCCTCCGACATATTAAAGTAAGCACACTCACTAGGCCCCTAATCCAGTCACACACACACGCTACGACCAGCGGGGGAGGGAGAATTATACTAAAAATAAAACAATTAAGATAGATATGTAAAGGGAGAAAGGGTAAACCTATCACACACACAACCAGTCACTCAGAAGAAAAAATATAAAACTTTTTTTCTCACAAACGCCAAGAGCTTTAAACCTAGCTGTTGCTTGAAGAGCGGCAAACTAGATCTGAGGTCAGTTAGGGCAAGCAGGGGATTATGGGTAAGGGGAGGAGCTAGGAGCTCGGATCTATGCTATGTTAGAAGTTGCTGGCTCGGATCCGAGATCAGATCCGTATCCCACAGGTTGCTGACAAATGAAGTTCCTACTTCAGATGTACTTATACAAACATGTGTAACAAAAATTCAAAATTACTGGGAAAAGTTAGCATATTATAGGAAAGGATAGCTCCTCCATTAAGAAACACTAATTTCTCTATTCAAAAGTTTTATTTCAACTGTCTTTTAAGTTTTGTCTTACCTCCACCCTAACCAATATTAACAGTTTATAAAGCCTATTCACCAGCCTCTTGATTTGCCTATTGTCGTGTCTCATTCTCCTTAAAAATCCAATCAGCCGAGATTCAACAAGATTTGTGGAGAATCTCCTCTGCATTCCATCAAATATTCCCTTTAACCCTCCCATAAATTGAACAGTCTCCAGAACCGATAAAATATTTTTGTTAAGACTGAGTATGGCATAGTCAGAAGGCCATTGCATCAATCTAATAATTTTAGAACATCTGTGATTGTCACATTATCCATGGAAACATCTCTGCACCACTGGCAGATTGTCAACATTTTCCTTTTTGTCAAAAAAATTATTTGGAAAGCATGGGTATAAAATAAAGAATGGAAATGTTACCATATTACTAGACAAAAAAAACTATTTTTGCCATCTACAGCAGAAACACCACAACAAGCCACAGAAGTTCTGGGCAGGTATTAAACACCCAGGGCAATCCACAACTCCAACCCCCTTAAACCCAACCCAAATATCGCCAGAGTCCATTGCCAACACCTTTAACAGTTTCTTTACAGAAACCATCCAGGTTCTTGCTAGCAAACTTAAACGCACTTGTCCTAACGCTTAAACCCCTAAACCCAGTGACATTCTCTCCTTTAGTTACCAAAAAGTTCCGACTTCACTCATTAGACCCCTAATTAAAAAACTCAAACCAACCACCCTTTCTGCTGACCTCCTACCTGCAGTCTACCTCCAAAAAGCTGCTGATGTTATAGCATACCCTGTCTCTATTTTGATAAACAGAACCATAACTGGAGCCTCTATCCCCTCTATCTGGAAAATATCACGTCGTACCACTCCACAAAGGAGGCAGCTCCACTGAGCTGTCAAACTATAGACCAATAGCTATTCTTTCCCCTCTGGCTAAAATTATGGGAAAGTGTATCCATAAACAACTCTTACACTACCTTATTCAACATAATCTTCTGACCAACTCCCAGCATGGATTTTGACCATAGCACAATGCCACCACAGCCCTCCACTCCTTTTCTAATGTCATAAATTCCAACCGTAACAACAACAACCTTCCGCCCTGTTTCTCGAACTTTCCAAGGTCTTTGATATGGTCAACCACCAGCTTCTCTTACTTACCCTAAAGAAAATATCCCTAAACAACCATGCCATACAATGGTTTCAATCTTATCTTACCTTACTGGAAGACAGCAGGCTGTCCTTTGGCAGGACAAACTCTCCACCCTTCTCCCCATTACCCTTGGTGTCCCTTAAGGCTCCATATTAGGTCCCCTTCTTTTCTCCCTCTATCAATGACCGCCACACTGTAATCCCAGACACAACCTGTATACAATATGCCGATGACTCCATCCTGACTTGCTCAGCATCTACCCCTAAAGATCTCCTTAGTTTAACCCAGAAAACCTTTAATACAGTGGAAAACTGGATCTTTAATCAACAGCTGATATTAAACCCTAACAAAACAAGCTATTGCTCTTCTCCCTTACTCACAAATCCTCTCAACCTTCGTTTACTATAACATCTAACAATGGGATCATAATCTCACCAGATATGTATACCAAAATCCTGGGTGTTGTAATAGACAACAACCTCAAATATGATATGCACGTAAACCAAACTATTAAATCTGTTAATAAAAACCTTGTCTCCCTATACAAAAACAAATCTTTTCTCACCCCTCTAGCTAGGACTGCCATTGCCCGTACCCATCTGCTTTCAACTCTACTCTATGCCTCGCCAATACTCACTAACTTGAACAACATTGCTCTCAGCACACTCTCTAGCTGCTACAATCAAAATGCTAGGTTTGCCACAGAAAACAGGATACACCATTCTCAAAACCTAAACCTCTTAGGATGGCTAGAACTCCCCAGGCTAATTCAATATAATCAACTTACTGTAGTATTCAAGGTTATTAACCATCCAGAAAAAAAGCCCTCCCTTAAAAACATTATCCATCCCTACAAAAACGCTAGGCCACTTCGTTCCACTACACAACTTTTGATTCAATCTGTTAAAACTAACATCCTATCGGGAGAATCTTTGTTTGCAAATTCAGTAGGCAAAACCTGGAATTCACTCCCATCTGACCGTACTCTGAACCCCTCCCTTAATCAGTTAACCAGTGAGTTTTAAAATACTGGATAAGATTTTTTTTTTTTTATGTCCTTGCCCTTACCCTGACTAAAGCCTAATCTACTTCCATATCCCTGCAATTATGTATTCACAGCGACTTACCTCTTACACTAAAAGGTCTGAAAAAAGACACTGTAACATCTCTGCAGATACTCTGTATACAGCTGCACCTACAGGTTTGATAAGAGAAACTGTAACATATTTGTATATATTTCTGAATATAAACTGTATTCTTCATAGGCTTGAAATGTGAGACTGTAACTTGTATGTTAATACAATATGTTTGTGCATATACTGTGAACTTGCTTGTCTTTATCTGTTTCTAAGTTTGGAGCTTTTCTCCCCGGGCCTCTGCTGAAAATGGACATGTATCCAGTCGGAGTATCCCAGTCAACAATTGTAAAATAAAATAAAATAAATAAAAATAAAGAAATGTTCTGAGATTGTGCCAGTTGAGACTCTAATAAATTGACTGAGACTGGATGACTCCTATAATTATTCATGGTTCCTTTTTGGGCTGACAGAAGAGCCTGTTCAAACAGGGTTGCCAGCAGCCAGTCACTAGGTACTGTAACAAATACATTTCCAATCCTTGACTTGAAAATATATGAATCAGGAGAAAGCTAAAAAAAGCAATGTGCAGAACCAGAAGCTCCTGTCTTTGAATTTGAAAAATCATATGCCACCGAGATGAACAGAAATAAGAGATGTGCTCTATGTATAGGACAGAATCAGTACCCCCCATCCGAAATGGCCAATGTACTATGAACTTATAAGTATTCTAAACTTCCAGTAATGGCTAAAGGCATTTAATCCTTATAGGTTCAAGACTGGATGCAAATCTTTCATCTTTTACTGAAAAAGTAAAAATCTTTATCAACAATCTCCTCTCAAAGATAAGGAAACTAGCTTAATGGCACTCCTTGCTAAAATTAACATGCATCTTGCAGGATATGTGTTGTGTAATTTAATCCAACAACCAGTGGTGCATAGTACTGTGATATGGGTGTCAAGTCCACTGTACTGAATATGGCTAAATTGTTTGCTTGTCTGTAATAACACAGATCCCTGCCAACAAAGTAAAAGGACATCCAACTATATTGAGGATCCCTGGAAGACAGTGAGGCAGACTGTTAACCCCTGAAAATGGGTTAGCATTTAGGCAGAGGTTGTAGTGACCTCTCTAAGCTGTTATTGTGGTTTCAAGCAGATTGCAGATCTTGCAGCTTTCCTGTTACAGGAGGTCTCACCTGGACTTTGAGTCGGTCTGCATTCTTTTACTGATCCCTATTTTGGGTAAGTTGGTTTATTTTGGCTTTATTTAAGTCAAGGAGAGATACAAACTTGACTTTTCTGCTCCAGCCGAGAAATCACCTCATTCAATTGTTTGTCAAACAAGGCAGGGCTGGCAAATGAAACATTTGCAACACTTTCTAAACTTTTACAGAAAACTTAGAGGCATACAAGTATTAATACCACCCCAAAGCCAAACATCTTGGCTTGAACACCTATCATTAAGAAGACAGACCTTAATGAGTGTGTAAGCCTCAGTGTAGCCACTCAGGTTCTTACGGTGGTGGAACTTGAGTATCAGAATCAGGGAAAGACTCACTGTATCTCTGCTGGTAGATCTAGATATATTCAGTAAATGATAAGGGATGCATTATGGCATATGTGTTGGCCAAGAGCAGAATCTAAATTCACTTTATGAAGACACCATAAGGAAATGTCTTTCAACAAGGACTCTACTGTTGCTTTCTCAACATCAGGTGGACAAGAACTTTTCAATGAAGAATTATCCATTGTCCTTATCCTCATCCATTTGTTACACTGTAATTTCCACATGTTCCACTGTCACCTCATAATAGTGGCAAAAAGCTCAGACATTCCTCTTAACTTTAAAAGTAATGATGCAGAGAGGCCTGCAAAGCTTGTGATGGAACCCTCCGTCATCACTGTTACTAAGTAGACAAAAGATCTACTACCCTGTCAAACGAAGCTCTACAGACCTGTAAATGCTATCTCTCATTGACAACATTACCAGTGGAAAATGGTGAGCATGTGAGTCTCAGATCTGTACTAAATTACTGATCCGCACTACATCAAAAATTCAACATAGTGAACCTAAAACAGAATGGAAACCAACCTGTTGAATACAATGAATGCAAAGCATCTGCAAAAACAGTGTTCCAATCCCATGTTGTTACTGTTTGCAGCAGGATATAGGATAAGTGCAGGGAAGTCCTGTTCAGAAAGATTTTGTTTGAGAAATTCTGCCTCTTTGCATTACTGATATAAGTCTATAGAGAAATCAGAAATTTGAGGTGATATTGCTGCCAAGTGTAATAATCTGTTCTGTTATTTGGAATGAACCAAGTACGATAAATAAGGGCTGGGAGTTTCTGATTCTTATTCTGATCTCCTTCTGCCAACTGTATGAATCCTTTACACTCTAAAAGGATAGTAAGGTGACAGATTAATTCTGGCTTTGATTATTGTACCTAGAAATGCTGATAATTATTCTGCGCCAGCACTTTCTGGAACTCCAATAATACTAACATTGTACCTCAGACTTCAGTTTTCCAAATCATTGATTTATTTCTGCAGCAAGAGCCAGTGTTTGTTCGTTTGTCTTCCACAGTATCAATAATTTGATTCTGTTTGTATGCAAGTGTATTTTATGCAGTTATCACTGAAGAATGATAGGGCTGCATTTTGTTTAGGGGTTTAAGCGTTAGGACAAGTGCGTTTAAGTTTGTCCGTCGCAGATAGGTGCTCAAACAATAAAAACGACTTTACTTCTGAATTTGTCTCTCTAAACACACCAACAGTACATTATCTGTAGAAGATGACATTTCTGCCATTATGTCTTCACACTTTCACAGCCTGAAAACTCTGTAACTGCTATTATTTTTTACAAATGTCATTCAGAGGGGAGAAAGATCAGGCTAGGCTGCCTTTTCTCCCTGGGCCTAGCCATGTCCCCCTGTCCAGTTTTAAAACATTCTGTTTCTTCATGTTCTGCTTGAACTGTTGCTTCTTGATCGTTGGAAAGATTGCTCATAACAGCTGTCAGGTATTCTAGTATAGCAATGCATCTCAGTGTGGCCCAGAGAATTTCGTGCCCCATTTGGGATGTATCTCACCCGACACCTGCAGCAGTTGGAAAGACCCCAAAAGTTCCTCACCAAGAGGATAAAGGGTCTTAAACATATGTCATATGCTGCCCGACTGAAAAAACTCCAGCTCTATTCAGTCGCATACCGCCTACTCAGAGGTGATCTGTGCCTGACGTACAAGGCCATGTCCAATCCTGAATTAATGGACATGCTCCACCTCAGAAAATCCAAATCCACCAGAGCCACGAGAACAAGTGACTTAAACCTCAACGCAGAAATAAATAGAACATGCTGGAGGGACAGATTCATAACCCAGAGGCTCCCTACACTCTGGAACAGAATCCCAGTCCAGTCCATGTTAGGCAGAGCCCCTCACTGACTCTATTCAAGAGAAATCTCGACGAGTGGATGGGAGATCGTAGGTTTACCCCGGGGGTCATCTCTTTGTCACTACTAGACAGAGGCATAGTACCCTAAAAGGGCGTAGTATTCTCATCCTAAGGGGTGGTGTAAGCCACATACACTCTGGCTAGGCTTATAAATGCCCTAGGGCAGATAGCCTAGTACGAACCTATGAACCTAAATTTCACTGATATTGCTGATGTATGGCAGTTCTACGAGAAGGAAACTAAAAAAAAAAAAAGGAAACAGAACCCTGGAAAGGTGGAAAGGACTAGAGCATATTATCTCTTAACAAACAGAAGTGGAAAGCAAACAAGGCAAAAAGAGCTGAGGAGATCGCACCTGTTCAGTCAGCCAGAAATAATAATAAGAAAAAAAGAAAAAGAAAAGGCATGGAAAAAAAATAGCCCTCAGAAAAAGGCAGAAAGTATGCAACGATCAGAAAAGGAGAGAAAAAGATTGCATTATGTCAGAGAAACAGTGCATCTTTGGTCAGGCAGCATGATTCTAATGCAGAACATGCCACTTGTGAACCATCTGAGCATGCTAGTATCACTGACAGGATAAATATACTGGAGAAAGGAGATGGAGATTTGTAAGTAACTGTCTACTGTTCCAGCACAGGGGGGCAAGAAGACAAAATATTAGATATGAGAAATCACAGTCAACACAGGAAAGGAAGTTTGATTCTGACATGCAACATGAATACAGTTGGAGCTCAACTGGAGGGCTTCAAAGACTCAACTATAGTGGTTCATCACTGATTCTAGTCATGGTAGTTATACCACAACAGCAGAGGGAAAGAGGAAGAACTTAAAGAAATTAGAACTGATCAAGTCAGTGGAATATTCCACAACAACAGAGTGTGGAGTGGTAAGCATTATGTTATTTTTGAGTATATGCAGCAGCTCCAGACTTTCCAAATTGAAGACTGCATAATTTTCAAATACATGCAAGTGTCCTGAGCTTCTACAGCTTTCTAACTTCATTATTAAAAGGTCACAGGTGTAGAGTAGTGTTTCTTATTACCTTCTTTATGCTTTCTACTCATATCTCGGGGTTATTTAAACCCCCCTATTGGTTGACTACTGATGCCAGGCATTTCGTGAACACTCTGGGTGCAGTAGATAAGCCAAACGGCAATGCTGAGAATTGATAATGCTCTGTCCCTGCAAGAAATCTGAGGTATCTTCTGCAGCTTTGTCTGATTGGGACATGCAGGTATGCCTCCTTGAGGTTCAGAGTGACCAGCCAAGACCTCTTGCCCAGCATGGGAAGGAGTTGCTGCAACGTCAGCATTTTGAACTTTGGCACTATGAGAAATGTGTTTAGAGATGACAAGTCCAGTATGGGTCTCCATTTGTTTTCTTTTCTTGGAACAAGGAACAGCCTTGAATAAAATCCCTGGCCTTGCTCCTGAGGAGGAACCCTTTCTATTGCTTTTATACTTAACAGCTTGGAAACTTGAGAGAGTGCCTCTGCCCTTTGATGATGTGGCAGGTTTGGCATGCCTTGTCTTATTGGTAATGTGTGGAAGTGGAATCTGTAACCTTTGTCTATCACATCCAGAATCCAGTTGTCCTCGGTTAAGATATGCCAGTTTTGTGAGAATAAGGATAATTTTCCTACCAAAGGTGCTTCTCTTTGAGCCTTTGTAGGCGAACGAAGTCAAGTCATTGTGATTGTCCTTGTGGTGCAGCTGAACGGTCTGCGCGACTTCTTTGATTTGGAGGTTGGCATTGGCGGGCCCTGTAAGATGCTCGGTATTGCCCTCACCGGGCACGCCTGCTTTTTCCCCTTTGAAACTTGTCTGAGCCGGGGAAGGACCAATTCTCTGAGGGCCAGTTTCTGCTGAATCTGGGTGGCTGAACCTGAAGGAAATCCTTGACTGTCTGTACTGACTTTGCTTTTTCCTCTATGGATTTCAATACATCTTGTGCATTAGCACCAAAACGCTTCTGTTTTTCCAAAGGTGCATCAAGTAACTTTACTTTAACATGGTCAGGCAAAGACTGATCCTTTAACCAAGCATGTCTACGTATCACAGCCCCAGTCATAGCTGCCCTACATGAAGCTTCCAGTGCATCATAACCACAGTGAAGAAAATGGTTATTAACCTGCTGAGTGTTATGTATATGATCCTGCAATGCCTTTTTATCAATAGGCTCAGGAGAGGCTAACTTTTTCTGTAAATCATCCAGGAGAAAATCCTGGTACTGAAACATGTGAAAAAGGCAGTTTAGTGACCTCATGGCTAGGGTAGTAGAGGTATATACTTTTTTACCCCATCTCTCCAGGGACCTTGCTTCTCTGTCCGCTGGCAGTGGGTTTTTAGCAGAGGAGATAGCCACTCCCTTGGGGCCCTGTGAAATAGTTTCTAGATCCACAGAGTGGGCCTTAAAAAGGTGCTTGTGAGTGTCAGGGACCCTATAATATCTGTCTGGCTTGACAGGAGCCGGAGGAAGAGAATCAGGGTTAACACTGGCATCAGAGAAAACATCATCCAAAACATCCATAACAGGTGGAATAGCCAAAGGTCTGTGCTGGGGAAGCTTGAGGAAGGTACGAAGCCTTTTCCTGGAGTCAGAGAATTCCTGGCCCTGCCATTGAAAATGTTCCCTCATGGAATGCAGGACTTCACCAAATGAGAAATCCTCTGGAGGGGAGGCAGAGGGAATTGATTCCTCAGCATCAGAGTCCTCGTAGGCCTGGAAGGATTCTTCTTGGGTATCAGAATGTTCAGAATCCCCAAAGGCTTCATCCGAAGAGAGGTTGTCCGCCTGCTCAGTTCTAGGCCTTTTCTCTGCAGGTGGCGGAGAACCCCTTTCCGGATGAGGCTGAGACCCCCTGATAAGGGAAATAAGATCAGCAGCCAGAGACATGATCTGCTTATCAGAAGAAGGGGCCTGGGCAGTAGGTTTAGGATGGGTCTTGGCCTGACTGGCGGCCTTAGCACGTGCAAAGGCCTTGATGGACATGGATACAGGAGGCCTAGCAGCCCCACGTGCAGGCGTAACCTTGTCCACAGAAATGGTGTCGGGTAGATCCAGAACTTCGGTTTCCGGAGGAAAATCAACAACCGGCACCGGAGAAATCTCCGAGACCGAAGGTCGTGTTAATGCTGTGTCGTCGGCCTGGAGCGGTAGATTTTCCACTTCCGAAGGTACCGGAGCACTAGCAGAGGGTTTGAGAGTAGCATCGGTAGTGGACGCGGGCCGAGGATGTCGGTCCAGCTCCTTGCGTTTTTTAGCAGATTGGGTTGTCGGTTGATATACGCAAAAGATTCACCGAAAAAGTCCTCGGCGAATTCTGCCCGGCGCCTGAGAGTGTGCTTATTAAAGCAAGCACAGGCCGAGACGTCATGGTATGGGCCCAGGCAAGGGATGCAGAGAGAATGGAAGTCCTTATGAGGTATTTGTTTACCACAAGACAAACAATTATTAACTTTCTCAATTTGTTCTGACATCGGCTGAGGCAAAAATAAATGTTCTCAACGGGTACTTAGCTTTTAGATGACTTCGGTACTGAAAACACAGGAGCTGACCGACCGGCACTTGCGAACTGCTTCTGCTTCGGGCACCGTGCGGCAAGAAAGACTGAAGAAGATGGCGTTGGCCGATGCCTTTATACTCCAGCCGTTGTGACGTCAGAGAGGAGGCGACACCAGCCAATGCCGGACCCAGACTTTGGAATTCGGCCGACCGAGGGCTGCCTGAGGCAGGACAACCCATATGTTATGACTGCAGTTGCATTCTTGAAGGACATCCAGAAGCTCCTGTCTTTGAATTTGAAAAATCATATGCCACCGAGATGAACAGAAATAAGAGATGTGCTCTATGTATAGGACAGAATCAGTACCCCCCCATCTGAAATGGCCAATGTACTATGAACTTATAAGTATTCTAAACTTCCAGTAATGGCTAAAGGCATTTAATCCTTATAGGTTCAAGACTGGATGCAAATCTTTCATCTTTTACTGAAAAAGTAAAAATCTTTATCAACAATCTCCTCTCAAAGATAAGGAAACTAGCTTAATGGCACTCCTTGCTAAAATTAACATGCATCTTGCAGGATATGTGTTGTGTAATTCAATCCAACAACCAGTGGTGCATAGTACTGTGATACGGGTGTCAAGTCCACTGTACTGAATATGGCTAAATTGTTTGCTTGTCTGTAATAACACAGATCCCTGCCAACAAAGTAAAAGGACATCCAACTATATTAAGGATCCCTGGAAGACAGTGAGGCAGACTGTTAACCCCTGAAAATGGGTTAGCATTTAGGCAGAGGTTGTAGTGACCTCTCTAAGCTGTTATTGTGGTTTCAAGCAGATTGCAGATCTTGCAGCTTTCCTGTTACAGGAGGTCTCACCTGGACTTTGAGTCGGTCTGCATTCTTTTACTGATCCCTATTTTGGGTAAGTTGGTTTATTTTGGCTTTAAGTCAAGGAGAGATACAAACTTGACTTTTCTGCTCCAGCCGAGAAATCACCTCATTCAATTGTTTGTCAAACAAGGCAGGGCTGGCAAATGAAACATTTGCAACACTTTCTAAACTTTTACAGAAAACATAGAGGCATACAAGTATTAATACCACCCCAAAGCCAAACATCTTGGCTTGAACACCTACCATTAAGAAGACAGACCTTAATGAGTGTGTAAGCCTCAGTGTAGCCACTCAGGTTCTTACGGTGGTGGAACTTGAGTATCAGAATCAGGGAAAGACTCACTGTATCTCTGCTGGTAGATCTAGATATATTCAGTAAATGATAAGGGATGCATTATGGCATATTTGTTGGCCAAGAGCAGAATCTAAATTCACTTTATGAAGACACCATAAGGAAGGGTCTTTCAACAAGGACTCTACTGTTGCTTTCTCAACATCAGGTGGACAAGAACTTTTCCATGAAGAATTATCCATTGTCCTTATCCTCATCCATTTGTTACACTGTAATTTCCATATGTTCCACTGTCACCTCATAATAGTGGCAAAAAGCTCAGACATTCCTCTTAACTTTAAAAGTAATGATGCAGAGAGGCCTGCAAAGCTTGTGATGGAACCCTCCGTCATCACTGTTACTAAGCAGACAAAAAATCTACTACCCTGTCAAACGAATCTCTACAGACCTGTAAATGCTATCTCTCATTGACAACATTACCAGTGGAAAATGGTGAGCATGTGAGTCTCAGATCTGTACTAAATTACTGATCTGCACTACATCGAAAATTCAACATAGTGAACCTAAAACAGAATGGAAACCAACCTGTTGAATACAATGAATGCAAAGCATCTGCAAAAACAGTGTTTCTATAGAGGTGTAATCAGTAGGTTTTCTATCTGCTTCTCAGTGCTTTGCACATTTTGGAAATGTGATGTGCAAGTCTACTACCTTTTTCTAAACTCAGCTACAGCTTGCATTTTTTGTTTACTCTCTCGCTTTTAATGGAACTGTTTAAGGTGAGATGTAAATTGATATCACCACTCTAAGCTGTAAGTAGTAAACTGTGCTTAATTGTGAGTTGTACTTACCTGCATGTCCGGTTCGATTCTCAGCTTGAGCGTCTTCTGAGTGCAGACATGCGTGAATGGGCATACCTTCATTGAAGGTTGTGCGTCAGGGCTGGTAACTTGGCATGTAAAAGTCAACTACCAATCATTAGCGGACCGGAGTTCCACTGTGGCGACCCCTAACCGGGAAAAGCCGAAAGACACAATGACAACTTACCTGTACTTAAGTATACTTTGCATTTTGACCTGGCCAAATGTATGCATGTAAATTTCCAGTTCTGTCATGTGTACATACATCTTAACTGTCCCTGCTTTGCCTCGTAGTTTTAACATATCCCTCAAAATTTGTTTTACTTTTTAGTAAATCAGTATTACAGTCTATCAATAATGCCAGATATTAAAATTTCATACTAATTACTGTTCTAAAAATGCATATTGACTGAAAACCTGTTGTTCTATTCATTTTTAAGTGAAATAGTATATGTAAAAAATAAATGTTTTTGATTTTGGGCCTTTGACTCCCATTATTTTTGGCTTTGTCTAGAATTCTTGAGTAAAAAAGGTGGGAGGTATGCATATGTATGTAATTACTGTTCAGTCAAGCTATGGCTGAAATAGGTCCTGCTGCATTCCTTCCACTACTCTGCTAGCAAATTTAATTTAATACATGAAATTTAATTATGCATTTGTAAAACAGGAAACTGTATGTTTGTATTTCCTTTTATGTTTACTAAAATCAGTATAATTTTATCATCATTTTATTTCTAAAGTTTCAATGACAGCCTTAAGGCAGAAAGGTATATTTTATATGGCTGCCTAGCATTTGACTAGAATTAGTGTGATGACACTGCTTCTTAAAAAAAAAAACACTATGAATATGTCTCAGACTTGAGCTGCTGCTGCTACACAAACTTTCTCAATGTCTCTGGGTAAGGTAAATTACGTGTTAGTGGTGGGGCTGTTATATTTAAATACAAATTACCTTGACATGGCTGGACTTTGCTCAGCAGACCATAGTATGAGATGCATATTAATAGAATACCTACCTAGAAAAAGTCACTTACTCTTAATTTATACAATCTGCTATACACTGAAACACTGGTATTCAACTGATACTACAAATTACAACAGTTTTAGTTATACATTTCAAGAAGATGATTAGCGACTTCATGCCATGAAAATAATGTATACAACTGAACACAGCTCTAGCCAACTGTGCACTAAAGTCATCAACAATTGTAACTTGGTGAAGTTTTTTTAAAGAACAAAGCAATGATATACAGTATTCTACTAAGCAAATATCTTTGAGTAAACATGATTCTTTGTATGTAATGTGTACTCTGTCAATGTGTGTATAGTGCAAATGTGTAAAACAAACTTGACTTTTACATTTTTTCAACATATTATGTGACTCCCCGACACCATGTGCAAAAAATGGGAAAAGGAGTTGTGAATGGATGGACTTGTTTATGTAAAGAATGAAAATATCAGGATGTGGCTAAAATGAGTCCTTGTAGTATCATCAGTCCTTTACTTAATGTGCCTCCACTTCCTCCTCCCCATTTCCATCCACTTTATGTATGCCCTGTTTTCACCCCCACTATTCACAGCCTCACTGGCCTTCTTCTGCCCCTTCCTCAAACTCGTTATAATCCCTGAACACTACATTCCAGACTCATTCTCATACTGTGTGTACACTGATTCTATTCTGCCTTGTGACTCATCTTTGACCCTGTCTTTGCTTTATCATATTCACAAAGATCCTATAGTGCTACCAGTAGTACAGGCCCTAAAGAAAGCTCTACTAATTTTGAGGAGAACTGAACAAAAGCTGAACCACAGAGTGTAAGAGTACAGCTGAGAAATTAGCATAATGAACAGTTCAGCAATATAATTACTGCTGTGAAACCAGACAAAATTGTATTTTTATGAGTCTTCAAGCTATCCACTTTGCAGAAAAGAGCATTGCCATATGAGGAGTAAAATGTTTATCTGTACTTAATGGAAACTAAGCATTTGGACAAATAAAGCTTGATAATGAAACTTATGACCTATATGCACTTTTAATTTGGCTATGGGAAAGTACAGATTTTTGAGAAGTCAATCCGTATTTCATCAGCACTTCAATTATTTCAATGAGTTGTTGCAAATACTCGAGGGGCTTCACATTGTTGTTAATACACCGGGTTTATATTACAACATTGAAGTCTTAAAACTTTGAATGTTATAATATCGAACCATTTCGATCGAAAGACCATAACATCAAACTCTCAGAATAGCAAATTTTTTCCCAGGGTATGTTTGTTGCTGTTCCGACAAACATACACACAACACAAGCACACCAAAATAAATAATCCATACACATACACTTCACAAAACCCTACACTAAACCATACATACACTACTAGCTATCCACTTACCTTCATCCAACCCAAACCTTAAGGTCCCTAACTATTGCACACTCACCTTACCCGCTCCCTAACCCTAAAGTCCCTATCACACACTCACCTTACCCACTCCCTAACCCTAAGGTCCCTATCACACACTCACCTTCGTTCGCACACTTACCTTAACCCGGTCCATAACCTTCACTCCACAGCCGAGGAAATAGCGAAGCTGCAGAAACGGCCCACCGAATACTTTCCCTAGGAAAGTATTCGATATTCTGCAGCTTCGCTGTTTTCAGCATTCGGTGCACAGGGTTCGATATTATAACATTCAAAGTTTTAAGACTTTCGATGTTATAATATAGACCCAATACAGCTGATGTACTAATGTGAGTTCGGTAGCAAAGGAAAGCATGGTGAAACTGACTAACATTACTGAGCAAACTAAGAAACAGCGATTCTATGACGAATTAAAGCATTAAATCATAAGTCTTAAGTTACATAACTAAGATACATGAGTCATGTCCTAATGTCAGAAGGCTTGAAACTAGACACTGGGATAGTAATAGCAATAGTGCAAATGTTGCTTCTTGAAGCCAAATAAGTACTCATGAGATTTCTTTCTGACAAAATGAAAAATCTTTTGAGGTTTTGTCTGAAGTTTGCAAGAAATTATTGTGACATGGTGCAAGTATAAGTCAACTTCAAAAATGCATCTTGGTACATAATGTTATCAATATATGAGCTCTCTGTATAAGTGAAGGATAATCCATTTATTCAAAGTCTTGTACAGTTTTACTGATGTGAACTCACGTTTGTATATTCGTTTTACTATGTAAGCTGCAATACATCTCATGTTTTAACTGCTACAACATTAGTAACTTTATAAGATTTTTTTCCCCAGGACTCCCCTAAAAATAGGCCTTCTAAGTCTGGTATTCCTGTTTAACAAATGTTTAAAGTAAATAAATAAATTATAACAAGAGTAAGTCACACATTTAAAGGTAGATGCCAGCCAAGCTGGAATATTACATAATTGTGCAAAAAGGCAAACCAGTTGATCATAAGTCAACAGCTGTAACAGAATGACAAAGAAGATAGGCTTAGAAAGACAAGGAGCTAGCCATAATGCATACAGCTATGCTAAGTTAGATGAAGATACTTCTATCGCACAGAAATGTGCATTTGTTTAATCTTAGCTGGCTACACTTTAGCAATGTGTAGTATTTTAGTATATTTTTTTAAAGTTTCAAAACAGATTAGTACTTATTACATCAGTGTTCACTTGATGATTTCAACTGACAGAATTTTCTTTAGGTTCAAAATGTACATTCATTATCTGCATATGCTTTACATAAATTTCCATATATTAACCTCACTTTGGTTTGTTTTTAAAAAGTTTGTGACAGGGAAATAAGATCTTATCTTATACAGAGATGGTAAAATAAATAAAAATGGCTAATGGTTATAAGAAATTTACAGCAGCCATAATGCTAAGTGTGCTTGACGTATAACTTAACAGAACTCATTTGTTGATATTACTACACTTAAAAAGTATAATGACAAAGTTCTTCATGAATCATTGTGTAAAGAGGATACTTCTAAGACTGCATACACCTTCAAGACTGTTACACACAGCCAGAGGCAGTCCTCAATAATGGGCTGACCAAGATACATAAAGATGTTTTTAACCCCTTACTTCTTAAGCCCCCCCCCCAAAGTCATCACACATTATCTAGAGTCTATACTCCGTTAAGTTTGTAGTTCTGAAATTATATTTTACTAAAGATATATTGGAGATTTTTTGTCTAAACCTAATAGTATACTTAATCCAAGATGTTTTAGACTACTGATGAGAATATTTCTTGTGGATGAGACAGATACTTGATGAGTCAAAAGAATATCAAATCATAATGCGTGTGGTGTGTGCTTCCTTGATTACAGCAAGGCTTTTGACTGTGTAAATCACGAAAATCTCTGGGCCACACTGAGATGCATTGCTATACTAGAATACCTGACAGCTGTTATGAGCAATCCTTCCAACGATCAAGAAGCAACAGTTCAAGCAGAACATGAAGAAACAGAATGTTTTAAAACTGGACAGGGAGACATGGCTAGGCCCAGGGAGAAAAGGCAGCCTAGCCTGATCTTTCTCCCCTCTGAATGACATTTGTAAAAAATAATAGCAATTACAGAGTTTTCAAGTTGTGAAAGTGTGAAGACATAATGGCAGAAATGTCATCTTCTACAGATAATGTACTGTCGGTGTGTTTAGAGAGACAAATTCAGAAGTAAAGTCGTTTTTATTGTTTGAGCACCTATCTGCGATGGAGCACAAAATGCAGCCCTATCATTCTTCAGTGATAACTGCATAAAAGACACCTGCATACAAACAGAATCAAATTATTGATACTGTGGAAGACAAACAAACAAACACTGGCTCTTGCTGCAGAAATAAATCAATGATTTGGAAAACTGAAGTCTGAGGTACAATGTTAGTATTATTGGAGCTCCAGAAAGTGCTGGCGCAGAATAATTATCAGCATTTCTAGGTACAATAATCAAAGCCAGAATGAATCTGTCACCTTACTATCCTTTTAGAGTGTAAAGGATTCATACAGTTGGCAGAAGGAGATCAGAATAAGAATTAGAAACTCCCAGCCCTTATTTATCGTACTTGGTTCATTCCAAATAACAGAACAGATTATTACACTTGGCAGCAATATCACCTCAAATTTATGATTTCTCTATAGACTTATATCAGTAATGCAAAGAGGCAGAATTTCTCAAACAAAATCTTTCTAACAGGACTTCCCCTGCACTTATCCTATATCCTGCTGCAAACAGTAACAGCATGGGATTGGAACAGAAATTTCACTGATATTGCTGATGTATGGCAGTTCTACGAGAAGGAAACTGAAAAAAAAAAAGGAAACAGAACCCTGGAAAGGTGGAAAGGACTAGAGCATATTATCTCTTAACAAACAGAAGTGGAAAGCAAACAAGGCAAAAAGAGCTGAGGAGACCGCACCTGTTCAGTCAGCCAGAAATAATAATAAGAAAAAAAGAAAAGGCATGGAAAAAAAATAGCCCTCAGAAAAAGGCAGAAAGTATGCAACGATCAGAAAAGGAGAGAAAAAGATTGCATTATGTCAGAGAAACAGTGCATCTTTGGTCAGGCAGCATGATTCTAATGCAGAACATGCCACTTGTGAACCATCTGAGCATGCTAGTATCACTGACAGGATAAATATACTGGAGAAAGGAGATAGAGATTTGTAAGTAACTGTCTACTGTTCCAGCACAGGGGGGCAAGAAGACAAAATATTAGATATGAGAAATCACAGTCAACACAGGAAAGGAAGTTTGATTCTGACATGCAACATGAATACAGTTGGAGCTCAACTGGAGGGCTTCAAAGACTCAACTATAGTGGTTCATCACTGAGTCTAGTCATGGTAGTTATACCACAACAGCAGAGGGAAAGAGGAAGAACTTAAAGAAATTAGAACTGAGCAAGTCAGTGGAATATTCCACAACAACAGAGTGTGGAGTGGTAAGCATTATGTTATTTTTGAGTATATGCAGCAGCTCCAGACTTTCCAAATTGAAGACTGCATAATTTTCAAATACATGCAAGTGTCCTGAGCTTCTACAGCTTTCCAACTTCATTATTAAAAGGTCACAGGTGTAGAGTAGCGTTTCATATTACCTTCTTTATGCTTTCTACTCATATCTCCTATACATCATCTCGCTTACTTCTCCCACCCATAATTGCAAAATTGTAGTCTGACATTTTGAACCTCACTGTATATTATGCCAATTTGTCTTGTATTAACATGGAATGACTACTGACTGCAGAATTTACCTAGTATCGCTGCCTTTCAGTTATTGTATGCCTATACTGTAGCTTTACATTTTTCTCAGCTGTATAAAGCTACCTACTGGAGCTTGTCTCCCTGTGCCTCTGCTGAAAAGGACTGAACCACAGCCCAGTCAGAGTACACCAATTTTAACAAAAATAATAAATAAACAATAAATAGAACAGTAAATTTTACTTAAGGTGACTTTTTATAGACCCTACTGGACAAATTATTTTACATCAGGTCTGTATTACACACCATTTAAATATATTAGCCCTGACTAAATGAAAGAGTTCTTACTTTTTTGAACTGAAGAAACTGACATTTGTGGTACAAGGCTTACACTTCATGATTGTCTCATTACAACATGTTAGATAACCTATGTTTATTATAAACCAATATGAAGGTGTCAGACATCTTGAAATGCAGGTGCTATGTTGTCTTGCATCTTTATATTTATACGCTCATAAATATTTAAATATGGCTTTATACTGATAAGATATTTAAATGTACTGTTGCTTTTTTTTTAATGTACTTTGCTTTTATGGATTATTGTGCATATTTCCAGAATGGATACCAAAAGTACAGACTGTGAGCATTAAAATTTAAGAGAGAAGTAACAGAAGGCGTAAATAATCTGATATACTTTTCAAACACTTGTGTAAATGACCCCTACTAAACTAGGGGAAAGAACAGCTGTGTTAATAAACACAAGCCAGTCATTCACTTCTTGCAGGGTGTCCGACACTACACATTTCTTTCATGGGGTGGGGTGACCAGGCCAATAAAAAAAGTGAGAGAAACAGCAGCAAATGACTCTAATATATCAGGCAAGTCTGCTACTTTTGTGTAACATAAAGGGTTGTGCCCATCCAATAAAGAGAAAATATATATTTTAAAGAGTGGACAGGTCCCACTAGGATATTGTTCTCGCATGAAAAATGAAACTTAAGATTTGAGACTCAAACTACAGAGTAAAAATTTTGCAGACAAAGTTGTCAAAAAGAAGGCTGGGGGGAGGGGGAGGCAAGGCATAACAATGATCTTTCACCAGAAAAAAAGCACGGAAAAATACTTGACAAATACGATTGGTACACACAGGCAACTGGGAAAGAATTGGTTATGAGTACAAAGATGATTACAGGAAATTTATATGCTTCTAACTGTGATGATCCAGACTTTTTTGCCGATTCCTTTAAATACTGGAAAGATATGGTGGATAATGCAGACAATTAAAAGGTGACGAGTTTAACATTGCACTACAAGCTCAATTAATATATGAAACGGAATGGGGGATTTTCTACTTCTATGGAGAGTCAGACAGAGAGAGACCATGTGGGGGACACACTATTTTGAGAAAAGAAGACCATCAAGGGAGTAGAATAAACTATTTTATTCTACATAAGAAAAGCAGATATAGGTTTGTGAAGGTCAAGTAAATGTCTACTGTTCCAGCACGTTATATTTCTGATCATGCACTAGTGATATTAAGCCTCCAATTAAAACACATGCAGAAGAAAAGGGGACTGTAAAGATGGACAGAGTATAAGTGGGGGGGTGGTACAAAACAACGAGAGCTATTAAGAAAGGGAATATGCATCATCATTCCTGATAACATCTATAGTAGGGAAGAGCTTCATACTTTATGGTGGGAAGGAATGAAGACTGCACTGAGAGTTTGACTTGTGTCAACAGAAGGTATTAATAAAGCAAGCACTGGATAGGCAAGTGATGGAAAAGGAAGACAGGTTAGAACAGATTTCAGAAAGCAACATTCAGATTTTGGCTCAAATGAGGGAACTATATTTTATTGAAGGGGAGTTGGACCAAATAATTTCTCCAGCAGAAGCTGAGTGTATCAGTAGTTGCTGCAAGGGGAGTGAAGTACAAAGCATTTAGCTTGGGTAGATAAGTACAGACACAGGATATATTATTTGGTTAATAAAGTGGAAAAAGAAAGAACAATGGTAAATTTACCACACCAACTACAGAAGCTATTTTGACAGTACTATGAAGTGAGATACATGGGCAACAGGAAAAGGTACATGTAAACCCCTTGTTCTACAAATATCTGAAAAGAAAAATTCTGTAAGGAGGACACACTAAAACTGAATGCGGGAAATTAAAACAGCTACTCAGATTTTAAAGAAAGGTAAAAATCCTGGGTCCAGATGGGTTTGTTTCTGAATTTTACAAATGGGGTATAAGTATTTTGGGAACAGTATCAACAAATCAACTAAAAAGGATCAGTGCCTGACAATATGAAACATGTAAAGATTGTGCTTATATCTAAGAAAAAGAGAACAAAATAAAGCTGAATATGGTACAATCTTGAAATTTTGCCTAACATTGTTGGGACAGGACACAGCAGGTTTCTTAAAGGAAGACGGAGTATAAATAATTGGTAGAAATTGCCACATTTTAATGGTAGTTACCAGACTAGATATAAATATGTGGATGCAGTGTTGTTTGATATCTACAAAGCTTTTGACTGGCAGTTATTTAAAATTCTACAGAATAAAGAGATGGGTAGAAAACTTTTACACCAAATTCAAATGCTATATGACAACCCATCTTTGGCATATTAATAAACAATGTGCATCAGGGTAGGGGAAAACAGAGGGAAATACCAGACAAGGGTGTCCTTTTTCATCTGGGCTGTGGTTGTTGGTCCCTGATGAACTGGCACCATGGACTGATGGGACATTGCAGCAATACCAGAACACAGAAGTTAAGGCATCATTCTTGCTATATGAAGATGATTATATATTTATGACTGAAAACATTAAAGAAGTCTTGTAGTGTTAGAGGGATGTGGACAGCTTTCAAATGTCTCAGGGGTTGGATTAAATAGAAGCAAATCCGTGCTGGAGAATGAAACGGTGGGAAGGCAATCAGTAGTATTCAAGAGGTGGAATACCCAACCTATTTAAGTCTGTAAGTGGGATACACCTATGAATAAAAGTTATGCAAAATCTTGCTAACTTAAATAATAAAATTCAGCAGTTGTCACAGGCAGGAGGGGAAGATCCTATACAAATGCGATTAAAATGATGCTACTTTCCCAACATTTTGTGCATTATTCTGCACACACCTACAGGATATGAAAATCCTTTAATAAATAAATTACAACTTTTATTAGAAAACTATGTAGGGGAAACAAATGGATAAAGAACTCTTAAGAAGAGAAGGCTTTTTCTGTCATCTGGAGAAGGATGGGACCTAACACATATTCCGGACCTAGATTACTTCTTTCAATATTGCTCAGTGGATAAGAATGCATGAAGAGGGCAAGTATCAAAGGTGGGAGGAAAGGCACTTGCTTTTCACTATAATATTTTTTGGGAAGAGCTAACAGTTCACTGGGAAGAAGTAAACAATATGGGGATATGACATGGATGCACCTAGATATCAATGTGTATGATATCATACAAATATCCAAGATGAAGTATCTCAACAAGATCAGGGGAAACGGAGTAGCAATTTTCTGTTAGGAACAGCTAATTAAGTCAGAAGAATGCACACCTAATACAGAAGTGCAACTTATGCTATTTCAGCAATTATTAGAACAATATCATGTCTCTGATCAAACAAAAGTGGGTAACTTTTAGTGTTCCCTTAAATGTATATGTGTGTGTGTGTGTGTGTGTGTGTGTGTGTGTGTGTATATATATATATATATATATATATATATATATATATATATATATATATATATATATATGTAGGACCCAATTTTCCCTTGTTAACTAATGTGCAATACTACTGATATACTGCCTGAAAGTATTGCAATTACACCCTTGGGAAGTTGGTCCCAAAATGCCTGCAATACTGAGAGAATTGCCCTCATCTCCAGTATGCAGTAAGGCATCTCATTCAGTCTGAGCCCCTTGGTCTATCTGCCTTAAGGAATGTTTCCCAACCCAGGGTAGGCAAGTCCAGGATAACTGTGACTGAGGGTTTGAGAGAAGTAAATGGACACCCTCTTTTCAAATTCATCAGATGCAACCATTGTCATGGTATGATTCATGGGGTCCTCCAGCTGAGACCATAGTACAAGGGTCCACTACCAAATTCTTATATGGAACTTTGCAAATGCAACCAAATCAACTGTTGCCACCATGAGCCCTATATGAGAGTTAAGGCAACTGCCAGAGAATTCTGACAGAAGACTTACTGCCAGTTGTAAAGACGTTATTCTGCCTTCTGTGAAACTAGCCAACTTCTGAATAATGTCCAAGTGGCAGCCTGTGAACATATGGCCTTAATAAGGTTCCAACTTGGACTTTGCAGTATTTACTGATATTCTTAATGACAGACAAAGATGAAGCAGCCCACTGTATGGTAAAAATGAGGAGATATTCATCTAGGTATGGGAATATCCTGACTGCCAGAAGTCTCATGCGAGTTGTGACCACTGTCATGCACTCTGTGAAAACCCAAGGACCTGTAGTAAGACCAATTGGCAGGGTCCTTACTGCTAATGACCAGCTCCTATCTAAAGGTGTAGGAATGTCTTGAAAGCCTTCTTTATGTGCAAACAGGCATCCAAGAAATCTATCAAAAACATCCAATCTCACTCCTATAGAAAAGGAAGGAAGGACTGCACCATGACCATCCAGAATCAGGCTTTCTTTATGTACTGATTTAAATTACTGAGATTTAAAACTGACCAGGCCTTTTCGGAAAATAATAATAATCTGGAAGAAATCCCAATTCTTGTGGTATGATCTAGTTTCCTTGGTATAGGCTTAGTCACACTGGGTTCTCACCAAGCCCATTGCAAGACCAGGTCTATCATGTGTTCTAATGGAGAGACCACCCAAAACTCAGCTGGGTTGGTCTGAAAAGCTTCTTGTGGGCTCTGTTTTCAGGAAAGGGGGTTCTATAAGCTATGATCCCCTGTCCATCCTTAATTATAACATCTTCACAAGCTTGAAGTCCACTGGAAGGCATTGTGGAATCTTTCTGTTTCACCAATACCTGTATCTGGGATGAGGGTCTCTGATGGAGGATCATGGTAACTTCACTTGCACCTCACTCTTCTTTCTAGGAACACTCAGAATGGATATACGAGTGTCCCGAGGAAGAATCTTCTGCAGACAAGAGGGATCTGCAAAGCCCTTTCAAAACTAACTATTGAAGGAACATACATGAGGGACCCAAGGCTCTGAAGTGACCAGTGTCATGGGGTAAAGCCAAAGCAATAGGTGTATCTCCAATATCCATCAACTTTGGGGGTAGTCTTGTCAAATGATTCAAAAACTCAACTGCTACATCAAGACCATTGGCATCAAAGCTCTCTGCATTTAGCAAATGCTAACTGATAAAGCTGAAACAGTGTCCATGACTTCAATGGTACCTATTACCAAATGTATTACTAGCTTAGAGAATAGCTTCAGTGCCAAAGGCTTGTACACTGACAATACTGACAAAAAGAACAACCTTGAGGATACTGCTGCCAAAACTGGGTGAACCATTCATGTCAAGAATTTTGTGCCCAGTTGTTCACAATAACAAAGTGGCTGACATCTAGACCACCAGTTTCAAGGAGGTTAACACTGATATGAAGAAAGACCATCAATGCCATCATGGGAATCTTACACAACCCCAAAAGTCCCAGTACATAAACACAGCCCAGAAAAGGAGTACATGAAGTACAATGAACAGGTTCTTCTATAGCAGCTCTATATACAGAGGGCAAAACAGTACACCTAGCTCCATTTGGGCTTTGACTAAGGCCCTAATTATCTAGTCCCAATCCACAGGAACAGAAGAGCTGTTGACTAACCTTGCTGATCTCATTCACATCACCAACAATGGATGAAATGGAAAGTAACTAGACAACTTCCACTCCAAGAAGAAGCTGTCAAGTCTCTTCTTCAGAGTGGGTTCAGAAAGTTGAACACCTCAATTTGTGAGACTCCCAAGTGAGACGTCTGAGTGGTCTCTGGGGGGAGACTGAACAAGCTTAGCCAGTGTAGCCTCAATTCTAGCAGCTTTAGGTGAGGTCAGTCTATCAGTGCCCGTCAAGTCCGAATCCTCCTGATGCTTCTTTTTGTTCTGCCCTTCTTCTTTATACTATTGTCTTGTTTCTTCAGAAGACAGGAAATTCTACTGTCTTGGTTTTTCAGAAGACAGGAAATCTTTGAGAATTAACTTATTTTTCCTTTTTTGTGAGGCCCTGTAGTTTGATTTTTACACATGCAGCTGGGCCTAAGGTGATCCCGATCCACCCAAAGACACATGAGTTAGAGGTCTGTGTGCCTTGAATGGGGATATTATTGCTTGCACTTGCTAGATTTCCTTAATCTTGAGACCTTACCATACCCAAGACATCCAAAGAAACACAGTGCTCCAAACAAGCTATATAATTAAAATAAGACAGTTACAAACATCAGTACTAGTATTCAGACACACTAAAGTATAAAAAAAAAAAAAATTCAGAGAAAAATACTACTTATTGCTGTAAGTCACTTAACCTAGGGGATATGTTTATGATGCGGCAAACAAAATCAGAAGAAGGAAAGAGGGAAACAAGGGGGGGGGGGCAGTGTGGAAGTTAAGAAGGACCTTAAGTTTTAGGAAAGCCTATAATGCTGAGTTTTCATACTGCCTGTGGCTAACAGAACTTGAATTTGAAGTTGAGAGACTGCATCATGTAAAATATATGGAATAAAAGAGGCTCTACAGCAGACGTGTCCAACCTGCGGCCGTCAGAGTTCTTCCATGCAGCCCACAACCTCTAACTGCAACATCGATGTATGCACTTACCTGTTAATAGGTAAGTATAGAGTGAGTACATGCATGAAAGCAGAATGTTTGTGTGTGTGAAAGTAGAAGAGTGTGAGTGTGACAGAGACAGAAACAGTGACATGCAAAGAGAGGCTAACGACGATCAATCTACCTACTGAACACAAATACGTTAGTTCACAAATATATTGTACATTAAAAGTACATTTTCATTAAATTGTGGCTTTCCTGACAGAAATAGCATTATATTGAATATGAAATCATACCTCTCAACTGTATGGATTTTCGAAGAATGTCTGGATTTTTGCCTCATCTTCTAATTTGTGTCTTTTTCTTAGGAAATAAAAGTAGTCATCCAAGGTAATACAGTTCCAGGAAGTAAGAATGAGACAGCAGCCTAGGGATAATGGGTCAGTAGTGGGTTGACTTTGTGGGATTCTAGCATATAAAGTTGAATTGTTTTTTTATGACAAACAAAAAAGCACCCAATACTGTTTTGTCATTGGTGGGGTCTAAGCAGTGGCAGACTGGACAACAATAAGAATAGCTTTGGTGGATCATCAATACTGGCAAATCAAGTGGGCACAATGTCACGTTGAGGTTTTAGTGCGTTTATGTGTTGGGAGGGCTGCAACAGTAGAATATTAAAGACAGAGACTTACGGACTGTGGAGAATATGTTTCTTTGTTTCAAAACCTGATACTTGGGTACTAGGCATACTAAAAGTAGATTTTTAAGACATAGCTTCTTGCCATTTGCAGTGGATGCATATTTACATTTAATGGACAATGCTAGCAGTATGAGTGTGGTCCTGTAGGGATCTGAAGGATGTCAAGTCTACCACTGCCAATGTCTTGTAAAGTGACCTGGAAATGGATACTGGGATGTTACTGAAAAAATACAGTAAGTGGGCTTAGAAATATAGTTTAATTAAACAAAGTGCACTTGCAATTTACAGGCCATAATTTAATTTATTTCAGGTAGTCCAAATCCTGGTAGATTGTATACCATTAGACTTAATTAGGGAGAGCTGTCATTCTGGGGAAATAAGCAGCCCTAGTTTCAGTGAAAGCTCTGTGGTTATTTGCAGGTAGGAAGTTGCATGATGTGGATGCAATGTGTTTTATTTATTATTGTTAATGCATTTGTCATTTCAAAGCATGGTTTTCTTTGTTGCAAAAGAAGGCAGGATTGAATGAGCCATGTAATGCTTAAATGACAATGATGGGATAGAAAGATTATAAGTGATGTATAATGTTTGCAGCTACATTTGTTTTAATGGTGTCTGTGATGCATAACTATTTTTGGGCCTGTGTCCCACTTTTATATTTCGCTTTGTCCAGATTTCTTGCTCTAAGGTTGAGAGGTATGGTTCCATACTAAAACAGAATGTTGTATTTACCTTGGAAGACTTTTCAGCATAATTACAAGAAACAGAGCCTTTTTAATATCTTTGCTTAGTTCCAATATAAATTGCCATGCAATGTTGCGAATAACCTTCTTATTAAGCTACTTTAATTCTTTTGGAATTGACAGGTATGCTTCACTGGTTCGGATGTAAGCATACAGTGCTAATGTGACTGATTTCTTGCAGCAGTCTGTGGTTTTCTTGCAGCAGTCTGTGGTTTACTTATCACAATAACTTTTCTGTGTTTCTAGGTGTGTAATCAATTTAACAGTTTTAAAGATGTTTTCCAAAAATAAATAAATACATAATAAATAAAAAATAATCTTCTCTGCACTTTGAGATATTGACAAAGTCTGGGAATTTGTTTTTTTTTTTTTCAAAAGTGAAGATCGGCATTACAGCTCAGTAAACTGTCAGTCTGTGAATAACTTCTGCACAAATTAAAATGTCTGAATGTCAAATGGCTTTAGATTGGAGGGAAGTTATATGTTTACTCCAGTATGTAGTATGATCTTAGAGAGTTTATGGATTTCTTACTGATTTACTTTTTGCTGAGCAGCTGTTTGTTGATTTATTGATGGTCCTTTTGGTGGTGGAAAATTGCATGGATGAATCCATCTCTATTATGATTTTTTTCAGATATTTTGACTTCCAGACAATTTCATTCCGTGAGTGTGTCATGTGATTACTGAGGTTCCCTATTTTACAAGTAGGGGCTGTGTGTGTGTGTGTGTGTGTGCTGTGTGTGTGTGTGCATGTGTGTGAGAGAGAAAGAAAGAGAGTATGATTTAATATGTATACTGAATATATTTTTGCAAATGTAATTCTTAGTTATATAGGCCCCTCTTCTTGGGCAAGTAGACTTGAGTAACCAATATTGTATCTTAGCCATCTAGCTAGGAAAGTTTAGTATGTGGATTTTCCATCCAGTCTGATGAAGGCTACGCTGCTTACTCAAGGAGTACATTTATGGCTATCCATCCAGTTATGTTGCTGAACTAAATTGTTTGATAATGAGAGGAGCTTTTTACCAAAGTTGGAAGTTTTTGTGTCAAGAACTTGTTCATACAAAGTGGCTTGTTTATGTTGCAGTGAAGGCTGCGGTCTTTGAAGTGAGCGTTTTAAGTATAACCAGTATTTCATATGTGGAGGAAGTCTCTAAAGGCAGGATCTTTCTTAGCCTGGAAAGCAAGCCAGTGAAGAAATTTTAGGGGCCAGTGAGAGACAGAGGAAAGCAAGAAGCTTTTTAACCTGTTTGGATAACTAAATGAACTTAGTCCTTTGACCTTTTTTGTCAGAAATGGTTGTAGTCTTTCTTTTGGCAGGATGCTTTGCTGAGGCACATGCCAAAAGGGGCATTGCACTCAATAATTGCTCTTATAAAGGAAGAATACAGGGATGTTATGGCCTCCTTGTCCCTGGATGAGATACCCTTACTAATGAGGTGGGCCATGTAAAAAACTTTCCGTACAATGGAAACAACATGGTGGTCAAAAGTCAGGTTTCTATCATCCTGGTTGCCCAAGCACCTCACAATTGATTGCGTGCTTACAACACTGTTATTAACGTGATAATTTGTAGGGACATCACTCTTCCCAAAGGGGATGATGATGCATTTTTTGGCATTTAGCTTGAAGCTATGTTTCTGGCACCAGTCATTTGTTTGGGTGAGACCCTCTTGTAGCTTATTCAGAATTGTTTCATTAACTCAGTAATGCAAATTCTTTACTTTATTGCAAATTTGTTGGCTTATTTTTCTAGATTGTAGTAATGCAGGACTGCTAATGTTGACATTTTACGTAGTTGGACGGCTGGAGTGGTTTTCCCAGTGAGAAGTGCTGTAGTGAATATCTGTTTATTTGTAAAAAAATATATATATTAACTAAGATGTTGGAGTTAACTGTTAGATTATAGAATTAGAATGAGAATTAGAATTTTAAGGCAAACAGTAGGCATTTATTCATTGTTTGAATACACCTACATACAGCCAGGAGGTCGACTTTGGTTGCCCGCAGCAGCAAAAGACTTAACTGTATGATATATTTTATATGCGAACTGAAGACCATTTCTGTTCATTCAATGCAGCCCCAGCAAGCCAAAAGGTTGGACACCCCTGCTCTAGAAGATCTCATGGGAGATCCAGAATTAATCTCTGCTTGTAATCACTCTGAAAGTTTCATTAATGTGTTTTGTTATGGTTTTGTGACTTAACTGTTACATGACCTTATATGTACAAAGTGCCAATCTGCATCTTCACTATATCGGCACACAGTTTAATGTTTAAAAAAAATCTTAAAAATCTGTCTTCCCTACATCAATGATATTGAGGTCTATCTGTGATCTCAAACATCAGAGACATCATCTGAGAGGAAAATGTGACAGATGCCCATAGACTTTGATGGAAGCAAGTTGCACATGCCCAGACAGGCATCCATTAAAGTCTATGAAATGCCACATCATAGAATGTCATGCAAGCAAACTAAATTTATTTGGGCCATGGTTTTAATAAAAAGTTTATGATGCTTTTTATTGTAAAAATGGTCCAAATATGCAAGGATATACTTTTGTAAAATGCATTATGGTATTTAACTCACCAGATGCAGCAATGCAGTAGTACATATTAACAAAAAGCTTTAAGGGATTTCGAAAGTAAAACATTACCTTATACAAGAACTTAATGAAAATGTTGATAATGGTGTAAGAAATGTATCAAAAAAGTAAAAACTAGTATAGAAGCCTGCTAAAGAGTAGCTTCAAGTAAAGGAAAAAGAAGGTCTAGGGTCCTTAACAGAAAACTGACAAGGGATGCAACAAAACTTGATATCACAGGGGAATATAGGGCACAGACCATACCTCCCAACCGTACCAGATTACTCGTTTTTTACTGAGTTTTGGGGTCCAAATAATGAGGTGCCATGATTCCCCGAGTGGCAGTCCTTAATTTAAAAAATCTTCTGTCTTTTTTATTTTAATTTTTTTCGTTTTTTTGAGCGGATGTCATCACATGCGCGATGACATCAGCTCCATGAAATGGCCTGCCAGCCTGTCTGAATTGAGCTCAAGGGCTCACGTGCATACATTTCAAATGGAAACAAGCGTTAACAGGACTGCAGTGATGTTCTGGGTAGCTGTTGCAAGCAGGAATGGTGGTTCTGTGAACGAGGGTGTGTGCGTGTGCGTGTGTGTGTGTGTGTGTGTGTGTGTGTGTGTGTGTGTGTGTGTGTGTGTGTGTGTGTGTGTAAAATGCCCCAGGTGAATATACCTGGTGGCTAGAGTACTCAGTCTCAAGCCCTGTACCTTGGAAATAGGTAACAAGAGCCTAAAGTCCCTACCCACCACCACTTGTGAAAACTTTCCAGATTTATGCCTCATAAAATCTGTGGTTTTCTGGATTTTTGTGGCAAATCAGTGAAGGACTGAATTCACTAAATAATGACAGGCATTTGAATTTCAGACTTCATATTCTTCAGAAAATAAATGGTAACACAAAACCTTTTATTCTAGCAATTTTCTAAGTTTATAAGATTAGTACTTGAAATTTGTCCCTATTTTGAGGCTGTATTCGCCCATTATTGGATTTGTCCATGTTTTTTGTGCTAAGACATTGAGAGCTATGGTGAGAAGTGAGAACTGAATTCTGTATTCCCCCATTATTGGCTTTGTCCAGTTTTTTTTGTGCTAAGAGGTTGACAGCTATGGTGAGAAGTGAGAACTGAATTCACTAAATGATAGCCACTTAAGGTTCAGTCTTCCTATCTTTCAGGAAACTGCTGATTTGGCATAGTGGTATGTTGCTCTGACTGTAGTGCACAGGGTCCTGGGTTCAGGACTTGGCAGTGAAATGTATGGTGGTAATACATTTTATTCTAGCAACTTTCCAAAATTATACAAGCAATGTTTAAAATGTGTCTCTGGTTTAGGGGGGCTTTTGTCCCCCCCCATAAATGTTGGCTTTTCCAGATTTCTTGTGCTGCAAAGTTAAAAGAGAGACAGTTGAGTGTCGAGTGGATTTTACAAGGAGCCAAGAGCTTCAGGGGAAGAGGAGTTTAGTGTTGCTTATGCGGATTCTGCTTGCATTGTTAATAGCATAACAGGTTAAATACTTGCTTTTGATGCAGAAGGCTGTGGGTTCTATTCCCACAGTATTTAGATGAATTGCTGATACTGTACTATGTTGTTGTACGTTTAAAGGGGGTGGATGTAACAAGTCAAGGGTGTAGCTACAGATACAACAGAAGTGAGAAAATGTCATGCACAAGAGCATTTGTGCCTCAGTGGAAAGAGCAACAAATATTAACCCAAATTCAGGAATAGAAAATCAGAATTATTATGTTCTGTGCTGCATTATAAGAAAAATATGTTTAAACAAGTACAGTACATTTTACAGCATTCAAGACAAAACACACATTTTTCTACTGCAGACAGTGGAAAAGCAAGAGTGCCCAGTTAACAGCACCTGGACTACAATGATAGTTTTGATGCTTCAGGATGAATGTAGGAGAGGGTCTTGTCAGTATTTGGACTAAAAATTGGAAGTCTTAAAACATGCAGTTCTTCTAGTTTATTTTGTTGTGGATTTACAGCTACTGAGTTAGTCTTATAACACAAATCAGAGTAAGTCAAGCAAAAAACTGAAAATGAAAATAAGGTTGAGAAGCTGTGCAAGATGCCCATGGCTTACACTACTGTCATTCTATATATATATATATATATATATATATATATATATATATATATATATATACATACATACATACGTATATGTGTGTATGTGAGTAGACTTTTATGATGGAAATGTTCTGAATTGGGCAGTTTTGTCATTATTGGTTCATGCATTTTGTTTCATTGCCTACTGGAAAAATGTTCAAACAATAAATTTAAAATGCTCTCCAAATCTAACAAGTAAGCTGTATTATACAATGAATATAATTTAATAAAGTCATGAAGGTGTATCAAAGAACACATGCATGTTTCTTGTTTTGTGTGCAAGGGGCCTATGATTTGAAAACAGCCCAATGTTAATCTTTATCCACCACTGGCCAGATGCATCTTCTTTGGATGTGGTGTGGGTTTCAGTGCTGTTTCAATCAATGTGTGTTTCAAGGGCAGAGAAGTTTTAATGCTAAGTCTGTTTTCATTGTGAGACAGTATTGCTTTGCTTAGCAGATGTCTATTAGTGTTTGTGCGTTGTGCTATAAAATGTAAAAATAAAATCCAAATAATCATTGTACAAGTAAGGCAGTATGCACATTAGTGTTTATGGCAAATGGGGCGAAATAGCCAGGTAATGGGACATTGGAATGCCAGCAGGGGGACTCTGGTGCCATATTTTGGTTGTCTGTTCTTCAGTTTGCGTTTGAAAGTTGGTATCCCACAATTCCATTGGAGTGGGCAGGGTTACACATTATTATGTATGCAAATTTTAGGTTAATCAGTGTACAGATTTGTACCTATTTTTCATGGGATTTTTTATGTTTCCAGGTTGAGAGGTATGGCACAGACAATCTTACAAGCTTCCTGTCAGGGACAGACTGGAAGGTTACTGTTTCAGCACATCCAGATCATGTCTCCATATAGAACTAAACTTTGACTGACTACTAAGTTTCATTCACAGTTTTTTGACAGTGATCAAAGGACCTTCTCAAATAGGTTTTCTTCTGCTCTTCTTTGCTGAAAACAAAGCATACCCTCAGTTTTCGTAGCACTCACTGCCTTGTAATGATGACAGTCTGTTGCCAGCATGAACTCTGCATAATTTGCAACAAGAATGATTACTGAGGCACTGACAACACTGCTTAGTGAGTAGAATGAATCATCACTGCTGTCAAAACATAACCTGTTTGAACATAAAATTGATATCAAATTTCAAAGTGACATTTGACTAAACTGAATAATACCAGCAGCCTGATTTACTCTATTAAAATCTTCAACAGCTTTAAAAGTTAACTCTTTCAGATTATAAAACTTTATGGTGGAATTTAAGTACAGACTAATGCAAGAAGGTTCTTCACTAACATATCTGTTTCATGTTCACGCATTCTAATGGTTACTCCAGAATATGGCATTAACAAATATTTGAAAAACATCAAGTGCAGGTTCTCATTTGCAGTGGGAAAAGGGAAAGAGGAAACTGTGGGGAAAAATGGTGCATGCACAGGTAGCATTCTATAAGAATATCTATTATCTCCTAGTACCTGATGGAATAGGTGGAAGTTGGGGAGGAAGCAATGTGTTAGTCTTGAGTTGGGAAAAAGAAGATGAAAGGGGCACTCCACTATCTTTCATACCATACAGTTTGGACTCTTTAGAAAGCGTTCTTGGCAAAGATGCTCCTTTGGAGGTGTTGGGTGACTCCGTCTTCAATGTCTTTGAATTATAGTGAAGCTAGTGCATAAAAAAAGAGAAGAAATTACTAAATCAATTAGTGGTGTAATAAACATGACCAGTATAAGACACAATAAAGAAACATTTGATTGCGTTCATATGCAGTACATTCCAAATGCTTTGACAACAAAGTAATAGAGGATTATGATTGAGTCTCCGATTGTAACCATGTTATGTGCTCAAGACATGGATGCAAAGAAATTTACCTCAGCAGTAAAGCTTGAGAGGTGAAACTTAGCATCCATGGCAAGAAAAGTACAGTTGTGCAAATAAACTTACCATAACAGCAGATATTCGAACGATCACTTCTGCAGTAGCGTAAGTTATATGGGTTATATCCTGCCAAGAACATAACAGCAGCCAGCTTCAAAAGCTTCAGGTCACCTTCCACATGCCAAACCATTAGACACAGCTCAAGTTGAGCTGACTAAAATACTTGTCACACCCTTCAGAGCTTTCATGCCAACTAAGAGAGGGATAGTGAGCCCTGAGAGGACATAGCTAAGAGGAAAAAGGACATAAATGTCCACAACCTGGTAAAAGACTACATTGCAAACTAAGGGGGATGGAAGCAGAAAACCTGGAAAATCAGGAAAAAGCCCAAATGGAAATATTTATGGATGACTTAAAAATGCCAAGGTTAAAGGTAGACAAGGCTCAACAATTAACAGTTACAACAGAATGAGATGAAATAAAAGAGGTGAAGTATAACCAATCTGCAGGAAAGACTCCAGGAAGAGATGTTATTCTGGTGAAGTTTGGAAGCCAGTAGGGAAGAAACTGATAAAGGTCTGGGAGATTTTGTTTTAAAATATTTTAAAATTAGGAAGAAGCACCAATATGCTGGAAAAAAACTATGGTGGCTGTAATACCTAAAGACAGTAAAGACCAATCAAATCCAGCTTCATACATGCCCATTTCAATTTTAAACCATGTTTATAAGTGTTTATGCCTGTAATGGCTAAAACATTGGCAAAGGTATTGCCAAAATTGATAAATATGGATCAATGTGGTTTTGGGGAGGGAAGGCAAGCACTTGACATTAACAGAATAACAGTGATCCAGAGGGAAGCAGAATGTATGAAAATACCACTGTTGTTGGTGACTCTTGATACAGAAAAAGCATTTGACAAAAAACTGGAATTACAAGAGTAGAACAATGTGAGCAATTGCATTCCCTGATACAATAACAAGGTTAATTAGGAGGATATATTAGGGATTGCAGGAAAAAATCAAAGTGGGATGGTTCTTCTTTGATAAGTTGTGACTGAAGAGAAGAACCATGCAGGAGTGTCCTCTTTTACCTTTGATAAATTTAAGGATGTCATTGGTCTGGTAATCAAGAAAAGTTGGCTTTATTTGCAGATGTAATTTTGTACTTGATAAAACCAGAAAAAGACATGTCAGTGTTGCGGAACTTTCCAAGTTTTTTGGGATATAAAATTAAAGAAGATAAAAAACAAAGGCTAGAGCTGTAAACTATGTACCCACACGTGAATTGGTTTGGCAATACCCATATTTATGGGGATATGATAAGATGAATTACTTAGAGGAGTATGGGTTAAAAAGGATTCTGTTATGGCAGCTAAAGATATGTAGGAAAAGACTAAACAAAACCTAATACCGAACCGAGAAACTGGAAGCTCTTGTCTATGGCCATGGATAGCAAGAAACAGGCAGTAAAAATGTTTTTAGTCCCTTTAGTTTTATACAGAAGTCAGGAGTTCCTTTAGTTTTACACACAAGTCAGGCATATTTTTATCAACCACATGAGAAGTTGTGGGGAGTAATTAATAAAGAGTTGAAGGGTTTTTTATAGTAGGGAAAGAAACAATTGGGATAAGTTGATCCTTTCAATAGAATAAGGCAGTTTAGGATTACCTGATTTGAAGGGATATCTTAGAGCTATACAGGTAAGTCTCTTATGCAGAACATAATCAGAAAGTTACAATTCTAAGTGAAAAAGGATGATGAAACGGGGGAAATTCAAGAAATAAGGAGAGAGTGAGACTTTGAATGCAGATCCTTAAGAAATAAAACAGAAGTCCTACAGAACATTACATTCTTAAAGTAGGAAGAACTAAGCCAACATGGAAATGGAGAAAGGAGATTCTGCCAATAGGGGTGACTGCAATTAAGGATACAGAGAATACGGGGCTGGAATTTAATGGAGGAAACTGGAAAAGTAACTAAGGTATTGGGAACAAATAATTAGAAAGAGAAAGGAAAGAGGCCAAGAAAACATCTGGAATGCAGGCTAGAGACTGCCTTCCCTATCAGGGATTGATTTGATATATAGGGAAAAAAAGATAGAGGAACTGGAATCCTAAGTGAAAGACTGGTGCTGGTTAAGTTTTTAGATGAATCTGGAACAGAAGCTGCTGTTAAAAAAGGGATAATTAGTAGGTCATATAAAATTACTGCATGGTAACTATAGGAATCATTCAGAGGAGGAAAGAAAAGATTTGGAAAATAGATTAGATAATCAATTCTCAATAAAACAATAGGAGGACATATGTACGGCTCCCAGATATGCAAAGCAGTCTACAAGATTTAGAATTTTTGCTTGGAAGTGTTCGCATAAGTTGTTTTATACCCCAAGCAGACTCTGAAGAATTTTTTCCTCATATAAAAGGCAAATGTTGGAGTTGTGATGGGGAGGATGAGGTACCTGGGAACATAATGAGCTGGTATGCTTTTAAAAATTCCCCACAGAGTACACTGTCAGGAATACTGGGTAGGCAAATGAGGGTAACTAAGAAAAAGATTTTTTTGAGCTGGAATACAGGATCTGAATTTCCTAGACATAGTAATGCCTTAAGTTTAAGTTTAATTCTGGTGACTGCCAAAAAAGCAATTACTAAAAAATGGAAATCAAAGTCTAACCCAACCAGACTTGTAGTGATTATTGCAACACAGATAAAAGAACAGGAAGTAAGATCTCTAGAAAATGGTAGGAGCAAAATACCTAAAAAAATGGAAAACGTGGGAACAATACATGTAGAAAAATTTTTGGGAGGAGGAATGAGGTTTAAGAAAGGGCAGAAAATGAACAATTTATGTAATGGTGGACTGATTATATTATACAGAAGAATATATGTGACGCATAATGTTTGCGAATGTGAACTTGTTAATATGGTTTGCTTACTTTTTATTAGTTTGCCTATATCACAAGTGATAATTCAATAACTGTGTTTAAAAAAATAAGAGGGATGGAAGAAGGGAGCAGATACTGCAGTAGTAATCATTCAAATATCTACTGTTATGGCAAGTTTACTTACACAACTGTAGTGTGCTTTTCATATGGATCACTGCTGCAGTACCCTAAGCTATATATGGGTAGCTTAGCCTAGCTTACTACATTTGGGAGGTGGAAGTGTCTAAGAGCCTGTAGAGAACTGACCTAGAAACACCTTATCTATACCTAGAGAAGAAATCAAGCTTGTAGCACTCTGCAAAAGTATGTACAGAGGACCAAGTTGCTGGCTGCTTCTGGTATATTTCTAAAACCCAACCCTTCCCAAAATGCATAAATGAAGCCAAGGCCCCGGGAGAGTGAACCTTGACCTTGCTTGGAATAGTTTTGAGTTAGTAACAACAACAAAAGGTAATAACCTGAGATAACCATTTGGATATAGTCTGCTTTGACACAGGTTGTTCCTTCTTACCTTCACAAGAAATAAACAGCTGATCTTAATATATGAAAGATTCTGACCTGTCAAGATAGTATCCCCGAGTTATCTGTGGACATCCAAGGTATGGAGTATTCTTTTCCCTCATTTTTGGGTTTAGGGAAGAAAACAGAGAGATGGATAGGTTGGCTTAAACTAAACTTGGATAACAGTTTCAGCATAAAAGCAGGATTAGTTCTCATAGAAACCCTGTGAAAAAAATTAGACAGGGCTGAATATATAAAAAAAAAATATTTAGTATGTAGAAATAAGTAAAACACAGCAATTTTACAAACAGCTCATTCTGACTCTCTCATACACAAGTCACTTCTGTTTTCATACATGCATTCACTCTCACAAGATGCTCTCTCTCTCTCACACACACAAAGTCTTCTCTGCTTTCATACATGCACCCACACAAGATCGCTCACTCTCTCGATGTCTCACACGCGCACACACAGTCACGTCTGCTTTTATACACACATTTACTCACACATAGACAGAATAATAAACACATACACACTTTTTTTTTTTTTTTTTTTACACACGCTAAACAATGAAAATGTTGCTTAGCAAGAGTAAAAGTAACAGCAGCCGTTAGTTTTTTTAGCACTCTGAGCTCCACGACAACTTGATATGCTGCCGTGAAGTGGCAGACTCGTTTTTCACTGGGCATTAGTTGTACATTAATACGTTGCTGGAAAATGTTAATTCTCCAATCAGGGTACTGCTGTACAGCTTGCCCAATCCCTAAAACCCATGTAGCTTAGGCCACTGTAGCAGTGATCAATATGACGAACATCACATAACACAGGGTTACAATCAGAGACCCAATCACAATTCTTGTTGTACATGGAGATTTATCTGCTCCATATACTAGTAATTAGAAATAAAAAAGAAAGTTGAAAGTGTTTTGCCAGCTTTCAAAGTTGGTAGAGCACTTGACAAGTGCTGTCAAACATACAGCAACACATATCAGGGAAAGAATATGAAACAAAATGAAGGACAGATTGTAGACACAAACAAATTGTTTTGATTTCTGCCATATGCTTAGTAAGTGCAAAACTCTCACTGGCAATAACAAAAATAATAAATAGATGGCTCACTGCATATTCATATATATAACGGACATAAAAGTAAAAATAACTGTGAAAATTCAGAGTTCATAATATAAATTTTCAGCACCATGGAAGAAAATGGAATATCAATGGCCTAGCCTGTAAGACAGTCTCGAGAACAAAAAGTACAGTTTTGTACCTACCATAAATGTAGATGTTCGAGGATTCCATTGCTGCAGTCCTGACTATTGGGTATAGTCCGCGTCCCAGTCGGCCCGAATACCAGAGTATAAGGCTGACGTCGGTCAGGGCGCATTAGACTGACGTCAGTACGTCAGGGTACTAATGCGCATGACCGACGCCATATCCTCAGTCTTTTCTTGCCCCAGATGTCAGAAGACCCAAAAAGACAAGTCCCAAAACAACCTGCACCAAAAACATGTATAATATATACAACAATATATATATATAAAAATATAAGCATGTAAACTCACCTACACAACCACCCCTAAACACAGAGGGGAAGGAGGGAGGGTAAATTGGACTGCAGCAATGGAATCCTCGAACATCTACATTTATGGTAGGTACAAAACTGTACTATGTTCTTCGTCTTCCATTGCTGCAGTCCTGACTATTGGGTAGAATCCCAAAGCAGAGGAAAGGGAGGCTGGCAAATTATAAAGTAGTAGGAGCTGACAACATGCCTTGTAAAACAGCTGTGGCAAAACCAGCCCTAGTCTTAGAGTATATAGGAAGGTGATAATGCCTAGAGAAAGTATGCACTGAACTCCAAGTAGCTGCTTCCAGAATATCCTTAGTTGCCACCCCCTTAGAAATGCTGTTGAAGTGGCAGTAGCCCTAGTGGAATGAGGCCTAATCCCAGCTGGAATCTCCTTGCCATGATGGGAATAACAAAATGCAATGCAAAAGCCAATCCACCTAGAAATAGTTTGTTTTGACACAGGCTTGCCCTGTGAACTCAAAGCAAAAGAAACAAGTAACTGCTGAGACTGCCTAAAATCCTTAGTCCTGCTCAAATAATAACGCAATTGCCTGTGTACATCTAAAGTGTGCAAAATCTTTTCCCCTTTATTTTGAGGATCTGCAAAAACGAGGCAAATGAATAGTTTGGTTTAAAGCCACACTAGAAACCACCTTAGGCATAAAGGAAGGATTAGTATGTAATGATACCCTGTCCTTATGGAAAATCAAAAAGGGCTCTACTGCCATAAGGGCCTGCAACTCAGACACCCTTCTTGCAGAAGTAATAGCCAACAGAAAAGCAGTCTTCCATGACAAATATTTCAATTCAGCAGTAGCTGCAGGCTCAAAAGGTTGTAGAGTAAGTTTTTCCAACACAAAATTGAGATCCCAAGCAGGAGTAGGAGCTCTACGTGGGGGTCTTATATTCTTTGCCCCTCTAAGAAACTGCTTGAACAAAGGATGAAAACAAAGGTGGGTCACAATCATAGTGAGCTGAAATTGCTGCAGCATGAATCTTTATGGAAGAGAAGGACAAACCTTTGTCCAATAATTCAGTAAGATATTGAAGAGCCACACTCAAATTAGGCTCTGAAATCTCCAAATTCTTTGCTGTACTCCAAAATAAAAATCTCTTCCATTTTTCATGCACACTCTCCTTGTACTAGGCCTTCTAGCTTCCATAATCACATTTAAAACTTGTTGAGGAAGTTGAGACCTGCTGTGTTTCAACACAGAATATGCCAGGCTGTTAGATGAAGAGAGTGAAGCTTGACATTGAGCAGATGACCGTCCTTCTGAGATAACAGATGAGGAATCAGAGGTAAAGGCCATGGAGGCTTCTTTACCAGACTCCATAGTAGTGGGTACCAGTGTTGCCGAGGCCAATCTGGAGCTATCAAAATCATCCTTGGCCTGTCTTGTCTGACCTTTAATAGTACCTTTGGAAGAAGCGGTAGAGGTGGAAAGGCATACACATGAAGGTTTTTCCAACTGAAAGACAGAGCATCCACTTTCCAAGCTGTGTGATGAAACCCCTTTGTGCAATACTTTGGCAGCTGGTGGTTTAGTGGAGAAGCGAACAGATCTATGTCTGGAGCTCCCCATGACACTGTCAGTTTCTGAAATACATGAAGATCCAGTTTCCACTCGTGGGGATCCATGATTTGTCTGCTTAACACATCTGCTAAGGAGTTCTGTGCTCCTGGCAGAAACCTTGCCTGAAGAGTTAGTTGCAAGCTTAGCGCAGTCTCCCATAAAATCATTGCTTGCCTGCATAGAGGATAAGAATGTGTTCCCCCTTGCTTGTTGATGTACCACATGACAGTTGTGTTGTCTGTTAGAATCAACACCTGCCCTGGAAGAAGTAACTCCTTGAAAGCCATTAATGCAAACTGGACTGCTAACATCTCCTTCATGTTGATATGTAGATGCTGTAGTCTGGCAGGCCACTTGTCTTGTATCCACTTTCCATTTAGATGAGCTCGCCAAGCAATGTCCGAGGCATCTGTCGTTAGAATCTGACTTGCCTCTGGCCGGGTCACAGAGAGTCCCTTGTTTAGGTGACATTCCTGAGCCCACCACAAAAATTCCTTTTGAATGCAAGGTATTATTTGAATGACAGTGTCCAAATCCTGGCAGTGCTGTGTCCATACATTTTGAGATACCATTGTAGCTTCCTCATATGCAGTTTGGCATTGGGAAGCACCAGAATACAAGATGCCATGAACCCTAATGCTTGAAGGACTGTCCTTGCAGTCAGCACGGACTGATGAGATAGTTGATGGAAGTAAAGTGACAGACTCTTTTGTTTGTCCGGGGTTAAAAGGCCATCTGGGCTGCTGTATTCAGTCTTACACCCAGAAAGCACATGTCTTGAGAGGGTACTAGACTGGACTTTATTTCGCTCACAGAATACCCTAGGCATCTTAGCACTGCTATAACATATTCCAGATGCTGTAGAAGGTCCTCCTTTTCTTGAGCCAGAATCAGGCAGTCGTCCAAGTAAGGATAGATTTGAATTCCTTGAAGCCTGAAGTAAGCTATCACTGGAGCCAGAACCTTTGTGAATACTCTGGGCGCAGTAGATAAGCCAAAGGGCAATGCAGAGAACTGATAATGAGAATTTCCAGCTCGAAACCCAGATACTTTCTGCAACTTAGCCTTATAGGCACATGAAGGTAAGCTTCCTTGAGATCTAAAGTTACCATCCAGTGATCTTTGCCCAGCAGAGGTAAAAGCTGTTGTAACGTTAACATCTTGAACTTGGGAATGTCCAAAACGTGTTGAGGAGAGATAAATCCAAAATTGGTCTCCACGTGTTCCCTTCTTTGGTACAAGGAACAGGCGAGAATAAAATCCTAGGCCCCTCTCTGACACAGGGACTGGCTGAATGGCCCCTATGTGAAGTAACTGTAAAACTTGCTTGTGAGCCTCTTTTCTTTGTAGAGGAGGAACGTCTGGCATGCCTTTGAAAGGGGCATTGTATGGAAATAAAATCTGTAACCGTGGTGAATGATATCCAACACCCATTTGTCTTGAGTAATTAAATCCCAATTTTCTTTGAAAAGAGACAGTCTTCCCCAAAGGAGCTGCCAGACGTGAATCTGCTGGCAGCTGAAAAACAGGTCATTGGGTCTGTTTACGAAAGGACTGACCCCTGCCCTCACCAGAAGTCTGAGCAGGTGAACTCCTGTTCTAGGCCTAAAAGAACTTTGAGCCCTGCCCCTACCACGCCTAGACCTACCCCTAGACTGAGAATCATAAGCAGGATATGTCCACCCCTTAGCAGGCCAATTTCTACTAAACTTCGGTGGCTGCACCTGCAAAAATCTTTAACAGTTTGCATAGACTTAGCTTTGTCCTCCATTTTCTTTAAAACAGCTTCCACAGGCGAACCAAACAACACATCAGACTGTAAAGGAGCATCCAAAATCCTTGTCTTAACATGCTCAGCTAAATTCTGATCCTTCAACCAGGCATGCCTGCGAAGAACAGAGCTGGTAGCAGCCACCCTCGAGGAGGCCTGTACAGCATCAAAACCACATTGCAAAGAATGCTTACCCACTTGTTCAGACACATGAACCAAATCCAGCAACTCTTTACACTCAATACCTTCCGCCAAAGCATCCACCTTAGATTTCAATTGTGAAAGAAGGTAATTCTGATATTTTAACATGTGAAACTGACAATTCAAAGCTCTCATGGCTAAAGTGGAAGAAGTATACACTTTCTTTCCCCACCTATCCAAAGCCCTCGCCTCTTTATCAGTGGGGACAGGATTTTTAACCACAGAAGCTTTTACACCCTTAGGCCCCTGAGAAATAGTTTCTGGGTCCGCCCTAGGACTCTTAAACAAATATTTATGAGCTTGGTCACCCTATAATACCTATCAGGCTTAACAGGAGCAGGAGGCAAAGAGTCAGGGTTCAGGGAAGCCTCTGCAAAAACATCTTCCACCACATTCAACACAGGAGGAATAGCTAAAGGCCTATGCTGGGGTAAAAACAAGAACTCCCTAAGCCTTTTCCTAGAGTCAGAGTAATCCTGGCCTTCCCATTTAAAGTGCTCCCTCATGGAATGCAAAGTCTCTGAAAATGAGAAATCCTCAGGTGGAGACGCTGTAGGAGTGGAATCATCCACATCAGAATCAGAATAGGTAGGATACTCCTGCAAATCTTCCACAGAAGATTCTGAAGCCTCAGAACACTGTTCAAAACAATCCAACTCCGGTTCCACCCTAGGCCTCTTATCAGGCGGGGGCATAGAACCCCTAATCATAGTAATCAAATCTTCTGCCATCTTAAGCATATGTTTCTTAGGTACAGAACCTGAAATGGTAGGAGAAGCCCCCACTGAAGCTGAAGTCCCTAACTACCTTGGGAAGAGAGGGAAGAACAGTCACCTGAGAAGCCCCCTCAGCCTGGCCTACCTCCTGAGAAGGCACATCCTGTAAGAGTATAGTTTCTGCCTGGGACTCCATGGAAACTCCTGGCAAAACCTCCGGCTCCACTGAGCCTTCTAAAGAACCGACGTCCGGGACTGCCGGTTCCTCAACCCTAGGCTTCACTGTTTTATCCTTGCGCTTCTTGGAGGAAGCGGGCGTCGGAGCATCCGACGGCATTTTATAATTGCAACGCTTCCCAAACACTAACCTGGCACAGTCTAACCTCCTCTTAATAGTGCGCTTGTTAAACCTAGCACAAGAGCGGCAACCAACAACGTCGTGCTCAGGCCCTAAACAAGGTATACACAAGGTATGATAATCCCTATGAGGTATCTGTTTCCCACAAGAAATACAGTTATTCACTTCTTCTGACATCCGTAAAATACTGAGGCAAGAAAACCAAAATGTTCCCCAACGGGTACTTAGCCAACTCTGTTTCGGGTCTGAAACTCCGGTCGGAAGTATTTCAGCACGCCAACCTGCACTCGCAAAACTGCTTCTGCATCGGACCATGCGGCAAAAAAGACTGAGGATATGGCGTCGGTCATGCGCATTAGTACCCTGACGCATCGACGCCAGTCTAATGCGCCCTGACCGACGTCAGCCTTATACTCTGGTATTCGGGCCGACTGGGACGCGGACTATACCCAATAGTCAGGACTGCAGCAATGGAAGACGAAGAACATCCATAATTAGTGAGGAAATAGTTCAAATGGAGGGAAATCTAGTAAGAAAAATTAGGTAAAGCATGAACTAGCAGTAATTACTTATTTATTTTTTTGTGAAAATCTGTACAAAACCTGTAGCTATCAGTAAAGGTACAACAACTATGATGGGAAATGTGCAAAAAAGGTGTAGAAAGCCTGTAGTTTGTTCTGCAAAAATATGCAGTAGAGTATTGAAAAGTGAAAATGTTGCAGACACAGACACACACTAGGTGGGGGGTTGTCACCTTTTCAAATATCCAAAGTGGGACAAATTGGGTGTGGCCAGACAAAGGATATCACAGAGGGCGTGGCCAATACTGAACTCAAGTAACTCTGGAAGAAATAACTGAATCAAGCTAGTCTCCAGAAGCCATGGGTTTTAAATGCTGTGGTACATTTTAGATCAGTTTTCCTAACTTTTTCTCCAGTGACGGCTCAAACACACATCATGACTACAAGTAAATTAAGTATTTCTTTTTTTCTTTCACTGAAGAAATAAACTGTGTCCCTGATTTAATGTTCAAAGCTGACAGAGTAGTTTCCAAAATAACTGAGAAAAAAAAACACTTTTACACGGCTCATAATGGTAACAGTGAAGCACAAAGAGCATGAGATGTCATGTAGTGGTGAGGAATGTCACCTTGTGCCATCAGCTATACCACAAAAGTCCAAATAAATAGATGGGGACAGGCTTCCCACATAGCAATAGTGACTAGCTCTGACCTCACAGGACGTAAATTTAAAAAATTATGTCACAGTACTGAAACATGACAAAGCATGGAAGGTCTGGGCAAAAAAATAAAACCGCTCCTACTTGACTAGCATATAGACAACTAATAACCTACCAAAACAACTTACTGGCAAAGATGAGAAAACCTATTACTCAACCAATCAAAACAAACACAGTAATAATCCAAAACTGTTTATGCCTCAATTAAACAAAGTGCAGAACAAGTTACAAAGCCAGTACTAAACACACAAACAAAACAAAACAGCCAACCAAAATTCAATACCCACTTTATACAGACAGTAGAATCATTACCCCTCCAGGCAAATAATCAAGCTCTTGATGTGCCTATTCAATCAAATAACCTCCTTCAACATTGCTCCTTCCAACCAGTTTCCATAGATATCATCAAAAATATCTCAAAAAAATTAAAGCCTACTACAACTCCCCCTGCCAATATCTGGCAAATATCTTAAAAAAGCAGTTGAGGCTATTGCATAACCAGTTTCAATTCCAAAAAATCGATCCATATCTGAAAATAATGTCCCCTCACTATGGAAAACATCATTCATTATTCCAACCACAGGAACACAAACTACCAAATTATAAACCAGCAGCACAAAAGCAATCCAGCGGACCACACCGTAGTTGTCAGTACAAAAAATGTAATGGTAAGCGCTTTCGGCTGAGATGCCAGCCTTCATCAGACAAATTTACAAAGACAAAAAAATCATTATATAGTTGTGCTATTGCTCCAATTAAACAATTAACTAAAACAATTAATGAATCCTAAATTCTTAAAATGCACTTGTAATTATACACATTTCTATATTTATACATACTTAAAATCAAATAAAATGAATTTACTATTATGCTTATGTATTATAAGCCTTAAGCTTTAAAATACTTGTGATAGATGTTGAATCATTAAGACCAGGGAATTGTGTGGCATTTAACAAAACCTGCCACCAATATTCCTTAGATTCCAATATTGTTTTCCGGGGACCTTTCCTAGGAGATGGTAATTGTTCTAATATAATGAAAAGGAAATTATGTGTGGGGTTGTCAGCTAAATGTATATACAATGCATTATTGTGAGATTTCTTGTTTATCTCATAAACATGCTCATATATGCATTGTCTTAACACGTTCTGTTTTGCCTATGTAATAAGCGGCACAGTATGAGCAAATCGCTGCATATACCACACCAGATGTATTACAATTATATTTACCTTTTACATTAATCTGAATTCCCTTAATTAAAATTTGCTCTCCTTCTAATATATAGGCACAATGACTGCACATATTGCATTTTCTCATTATGCCATTTGTTGTATACCTTGTATTAGAGCATGCATTGCACCAATCTTTTACATTATGGTCCCTTTTAAAAATAAAGGAACGTTGCATGCCCAAAATTTCAGCTAAATATGTATCGCTCTTTATAAATGTCCAATTTTTATTTATTAGACTCTTTATGTCCCCAGAATCTTGTGTGTATGCGGTGATGAAAGCTGTATTACCAAAAATATGTGTATTATTACTATCATGATTAAGGCGTAAGTTAGTTACTCCAACTGTTGTTGTCCCATACGGACTTTCTTCAGCATCAACCACCAGTTATATTGCTATTTCCTAATAAAGGCTTATAAAAGCCTGTATTTCTCTTATGCAATACCTCAAGGAAAATGTTATTAACAAATTGTGCCGGATAATCTCTATTTAAAAACATATTCATGATATAATGACATTCATTCACGAAGTCATCAAATTCTGATACCATTTGGGCTGCACGGACCATTTGCCCTTTAATAACTGCTTTTCTGACATGCTGAGGATGATTACTAGTAAAATGCAAAAATGTATTTGAATAAGTTTTCTTCCTGTGAATATTGGCCTTAATGTTACCTTGTGTAGAATTTTTCGATAATGTTTGTGTCTTTTGGCTTTTCCTGGTTAGAGGTCACCACAGCGGAACTCCGGTACGCTAATCACTGGCAGTAGATTTTTACGTGCTGGCTTGCCGGGCCTAGCGCACAACCTTCAACGAAGGAACGCCCATTCACGCATGTCGCCACACAGAAGATGCTCTAACTGAGAATTGAACGGGCAACGTCTAACTGTGAGGTGACAACGCTACCGCAGCACCACCACCACAGTAGAATTTTTCGATAATAAAACATCTAAATAAGAAATGCTATCTATGCCAATGTCATGGGTAAATGTCAAAAAATCTGTAGAACCATTAATATATTGCATAAAATCAGCAATAATATCTATAGGTCCATGCCAAATGAAAAAAAGATCATCCAAAAAAACGACAGTACATGTCTATATATTGCATAAACTGCGACTGAAAAAGATAATTGAATTCCCGCATGGCCATAATAACATTAGCATACAATGTGCCCACCGGGGAGTCCATTGCTACTCCTTTGATTTGTTTAAAGTAATGGCTATCGTGGTATAAATAATTATTTGTCAATACCAATTCTAATAAATGTGACCGTGTATTTATCTCATCTTGCGGTATGGGAACAGAATCAGTGAAAAAATCAGTGAACCATGTCAACCCTGTGTCATGGGGTATGCATGTAAAAAGATCTTTTACATCCACCGTGATAAATGTGATGTTATCAACATTATACATATGTAGACTATTTACTTTAGTAAGAAAATCCCAAGAATCACGGCAAATATGATGTAATTATGTCATTCATTTTATGTTTCAACTGAATATCTATATACTTAGCTATAAAATATGTTTTTGAGCCACCTGCGTCAACTATGGGGCGTAATGGTGGATTTTGTAAATCTTTATGAATTTTCGGTGCTCCAAAAATGATGGGTATGCGAGGATGCTGTACATGCATATAAGCAAAGGCCTCTTTAGTTATTTGTCCCTGCAATAACATATCTTCCAAATAATAGTCGATTCTAGCATTGGAGATATTAATTTCATTTAAAGAGGCTTCAATGTATGCATCATCATATAAATATGTAATAACTGATTATAATCCACACCATTCATTATAACCAATCCGCCCCCTTTATCTGGTTGCATAATACGCAAGTCCCCTTTAAGTTTAAGCTCATTCAAAACATCATGCTGTTCTTGCGTGAAATTATTGCATGCATATTTCACTTTCTGATGCTGCAAATGATGCCTAAAATCAAGTTCACAAATTTCCTCAAAAAGTTTGATTTTCGGATGCAAAGGAGGATTAAATGAGCTAGGAATATGCACAGAATTGTTCGGCATGCTGGGGGCTTGATGATATATGAGAGCCAGGTTCAGCTTCCTGGTGAATAATTTTAGTTCAGTAACTAAATCCGTAACTCTTGCTCTCCTTTCAGGTAAGCCCTTTACTAAAAATATTTGCGTGCTGAATGTCTATATCAACATGACTATAATTGTAAATCTTATAGTCTCCTGTGAGGTTTGTGACAAGTTGTTAATTACTATTGGAGGTTTTCTCACCTTGTAATTCTAATTGTAATTGTTCTGTGAGCCCGTTCTCTGTCTCCTCCATGTGCGTGTTGAATTGCCCCTCATATTGTATGCTTCCTTGTTCGGAAGTCATTCCGACCTGCGGAGGTTGGCTTCCTCTAAAGGGAAATGCTGTATATTATTATCATTTGTTTCATTTTGATTCTGCACACCATTGTTGACCACAGGTGAGGATGCTGCTTCCACTTGATCATTACGCCATTGCCCACATGATGGTTTTGGATAGGCTAATCCCTTCGAGTAATCCAACTTATCTCTATGTAATTTACGGGTTTTCCTTTCCATAATTAACTTGCTATGATTGTCAACCTGTGTGAAAACTTCCAAATATTGTTGCTGGCAAGCCGCAAATGCTGCCTGCTGTTTTATTTTGTTGTCGAGTGCTTCAATTTCAATGTTATGTTCATTCATTTTAAAACCATTATGTTCTACAAGTATTTCCAAAAGTTCACACCCCTGCCGATCAAAGAGCTGCAAAACTTCTTTGTGCAGGGCACTATTTTCCTTTAGACCTGTTGGAAATTTCCAGTACCTTAAACCTTTTGGAACTTGTCATCTTTTGATGCACTCGTTGAAATAAACATTCTCATGTATCAACTTACGATAGTGCAAAACCAAATCGTGAAATTCATCAATCATTGTAGAAAAGTTAGGTGTCAGTGTGGTATTCTCCATAGTGTTATATTGCACTCGATTGAGCCATTGTTGTAATTGCAAATCACTACAACAGGTACAGCACTATGGATGTTATCATGTTGTTGTGCTTGTTGCTGCCCCGGTGGGATACTATCCACACTCATTCATTATTCATTCATTATTCCTCTGCATAAGGGTAGAATCAATACAGATCTTTCAAACTATACACAAATTGCCATTTTATCTCTCCCCTATCAAAAATATTTTTAAAAGTATTCAGAGGCAACTTATCAACAATCTAATAGAAAACCAGCTTCTGTCTTCAACCCAACATGGCTTTTCTTCTCACCACAGCACAACTACTGCTTTGCTGATCTTTGTCAATACCGTCAGCAACCATAGAAATGCGAAAAGCCTCATCTTCACCATCTTCTTAGACCAGGGTTCAGCAACCTTTTTGGAGGAGAGAGACATTTTGTCCTAAAATGTTTGACCCAAGATTTACAAAGAGCTGCAATGTGTACAGAAGAGAGTTTGAGATATAATTTTTAACCCAATATGGGTATATATGCACCCCACATCTCTCAACCTCTTTTAGCATAAGAAATCTGGACAAAGCCACAAATAATGGGGGAACAAAGGAAAACATAGGGGCACTTTTAAATATTGTTCTTACAAACTTTAAAACCAAAGCAACAAGTTTTGCATCTGTACAAATATTCTGAAGGACATGAAGTCTAAAGCTCAAACATCTGCCACCATTTTCTGACTTTAGTCCTCAATGATTTTCCAGGGGTTTGCAAGAAAAACACAATTTTATGTGAAACAGACCAAAATATGAGGCAAAAATCTGGACAGTTGACAGCTACACTCTCACAACTGCACCACTTTATATTCCACCCTTGCCAAAATAACGAACTAAATAAATAAATAAAAATAAACCACCTTTTTTTCAGCTCTGGTCAACAGGAGAGATGTGAACCATAAAGCAACTGCATCCTAACTGCCTTACATGGAGGGAACAGAACAGTTCACTTACATTTCCATCCAACTTCCAACTGGCAGGCAGAAAACACATGGCAAGCAAGCAGTTGTTCAGTCTCAGCTGCTAACGTGGAAGTTATTGCTGGTTCTAAAAACTCAGGGCAAGCAGCTGCTTAACCACGAATGTGGAAATTCAGCTGCTCGGCCTCAGATATGGAAGTTTACAACTGTAGAGAAGAGCCACAGCTAAGTGGTCAAAGAGCTGCATGTGGCTTGTGAGCCGCGGGTTGCCGGTCTCTGTCCTAGAGTTATCTAAATCATTTGATACTTTCTGCCACCAAAAACATTTACATAAACACTCATCCTTAGGGCTTATCAACTCTTCACTGCATTGTTTTCATAGCTACCTCTCAAACAAAGCACAGTCATCGAGATGGAAACATCATTTCTCTATCATCTTGCCAGTAACTACTGGTGTCCCACAAAAATCTCTAATAGGCCTTATATTTTTCAATACTTTCATCAATGACCTCTAACGCTGGTACAAAAAATGCTACCTTACTTCAAAACACTGACGATTCAATGCTGATCTGCTCTGTCAAATCCCTCTCTGAAATCCAAGACCTTATACAACAATCCTTCTTATTGATTAAAACATGAATTAACTCACAAATACTTCTAAACCCAAATACAACTAAAAAAAAGAAGCTATGTACTTACCATAATGTTCCATGTTTGTTGCCCATGATCCCTTCTTTTTTCTTGCTAGGTGGATTCGGAGCAAATACTCTGCTCCAACTCATCCATATTCTAAAGCACGAGAGCTGCCACTGGCTCAAGGCTAGAACCCATCCCAACATGCCTAGCAAGAGTTACCCAGATCTCGTTTGTGATAACCCATAACACTAGACTAAACACATAATTATATATATATATATATATCTCTAGATATATATATATATATATATATATATATACACACACACACATACATATATATATATATATATATATATATATATATATATATATATATAAATATATATATATATATATATATATATATATATATATATATATATATCTAGATATATATATATATATATATATATATATATATATATGCATGTATGTTTGTAAAGGGTATATAAACGGTGGAAAGTTGGCATAATGGTCAAGGTGTTTACCTTGTATACTAATCAGTACCAGTAGACAACGTTGGTAGACTGTATGCCTATCCAAAAAAAGGCAGGAAGGGAATCATAGCACATATAGCCAAAACCAAATAATTCCTCTCAATCCTCCAGGAAGGTGGGAGATATAAGAAAGAAGGCGAGATCATGGGCAACAAACAAGGAACATTATGGTGAGTACATAACTTTTTTATGTTATGTTGTCCTTATCTCGCCTTCATTCTTGCTTGGTGGGACAGCGTCCCCAGTACCTTCTTTCTCGGGTGGCTCAAGGGAATAAACTCTTCAGAACTGTGGTACCAAAGAATGCCCTGTTCCGGGAGGCCACATCTACCTTGTAATGAGAGATAAAGGTATGTGGATTAACCCAAGCAGCTGCCGCACAAATTGAGTCCAAAGGCAGTCTAGCCTGAAATGCTGTAGAGGTAGACAATGCTCTAGTGGCATGCCCACACATTTTTCCTGGAAGTTGCTTACCTTGTGAACTATAGACATAGGTGATGGTGTCTGTAAGCCATTTCAATAAGGTTACTTTTGAGACTGAAGTGAACTGTGGTGGTGGTGCTGCGATAGCATTGTTGCCTCATAGCAAGACATTGTCCCATTCGATTCTCAGCTAGGGCGTCTTCTGTGTGGAAGAATACATGAATGGGGCATGCCTTTGTTGGAGGTTGTGCGTCAGGGCTGGTAACTCGGTATGTAAAAATCCACTACCAACCATAAGCGGACCGGAGTTACGCTGTGGCGACCCCTAAATGGGAAAAGCCGAAAGACACAAACAAACTTTTGAGACTGAAGTACCCTTTCTGTTTTCTGAAAAAGATATAAAAATAGGTCAGATTTTCTGAAGTCTTTTGTCCTGTGCAAATAGAAATGCAACTGGCTATGCACATCCAGTTGGTGGACTCTATATTCTGCCTTGTTGCGATGACTTGGGAGGAAAACAGGAAGTTCTATTGATTGATTTAAATCCGACACAGATCACACTTTTGGCAGGAAGGATGGATTAGTTCTGAGAGAAACTCTGTCTTTGTGAAAAACTAAATAAGGGGGACGAATGGAGAGAGCTTGTAACTCTGATACCCTCCAAGCTGAGGTAATGGCAGTTAAGAAGACTGTTTTCCAAGTCAAGAACTTCAGAGGACAGGTAGCAGCCAGTTCGAAAGGAGGGAAACTCAAGGAAGCTAAGACTAAGTTTAAATCAAAAAGGAGGAGGTGGTTCTCTTATTTGGGGTCTCAAAAGGATAGTACCTTTCAAGAAATCTTTGCATAATCTGTGGGATATTAACATTTGAACCCATTTCTCCAACATGATAACTGGAAATAGCAGCTAGCTGAACTCGAATTGTAGCTGCCTCCCCCTTGGTTAAAAGTCTTAGTCAGGAATTCCAGGATTTTCAAAATGGGTGCAGTAAAGGGATCAATATGATTTTTGGTTGCCCAACAAGAGAACTTCTTCCATTTGCTGGCATAATCCTTTCTAGTTGTAGATTTGTGAGAAGAGATCAAAATGTGCTGCACTGCAGGGGAAATGTCAGGAACCTGGCTAAGACGGGAAATGGAGAAACCAAACTGTCAGCTTGAGGGTATGAACAGAAGGGTGGGGCGTTCCTGACTGATGCATCAGATCATCTGGAACTGGGCCCAGGATCCAAGGCTCCTCCTGGAGATGGGGCCAAAGGAAGGGGAACCAAATCTGATGAGGCCAGTAAGGTGCAATGAGTTATTAGCTTGCAACCCAGTGATTTTGCTTTCTGAAGAACTTGGGGTATTAGAGGGAATGGGGGAAAGGCGTAAAGTCATCTTGGGGGCCAATCGTGAACAAGTGCATCCCTAGGTAACTGTCCCGGTTGGGGGACCAGGGCAAAATAGCTGCTGCATTAGGTATTCATGGATGTGGCAAAAAGGTCGCAACAAGGCTGGCCCCACTTACGAAAAATTTGATTTGCAATTTCCTAATTCAGGGACCACTCTCGTGTGACATCAGAATTGCCCTGCTTAGCTTGTCCGCTATCACGCTGGATTTTCCCAGGATGTGCACTGCAATCAGAAAACTCAGAGAGGACACTACCCACTACCATACTCTTAGAGCCTCTCAGCAAAAGGGGTAAGATCTGGTTCCATCTTGCTTGTTGATGTACCACACTACGGACATGCTGTCTGTCTGAATTGCAATCGTCACCGTCGGTAGAGAGCCCTGAAGTGCTTGCAACTCCAGATGTACCACTCTCATCTCCAGGACATCGATGTGCAAGTGGTATTCTTATTGCTGCCAAGTTCTTTGAACAATTTGCCCCAGATAATGCCCACCCCCCCCACAAATCTGGGAAGCATCCATGGCTACCGGTTGGGCAAGGATGAACGGCCTACCTATCGTTACTTGCGTAGACTGAAGACACCATTGTAGATCCTTTTTGCTGGTCTCCTTAATGTGGATCTTGTGTGACATGGGAAGATTCTACATGGACCATTGAGCAAAAAGAAGCCACTGTAATATCCTCATATGGAAGCGTGCCAAGGGAACTAGTGTTATTGCTGCTGCCATTGAGCCTAGCACTTTGAGGACAAATCTTGCTTGAATCTTTTTTTCTCCTGATCAAAACTGACACTCGATGCCATATGGTTGACACTCTCTTCTGAGGCAATTTTGCGATCATGTCTTTTGTATTTAGATTGGCCCCTATAAATGTAATATGCTGACAAGGCAACAAGGCAGATTTTTTTGTAGTTGATAGTGATACCTAACTCTGAGCAGAGACGAATTGTGCTGTCCCTTGCTATGATTAGTCACTGCTCAGTGGTGGCGGTAAGGAGCCTGTCGTCTAGATATGGAAACACCCAGAATCCTAGATGCATTTGGTGAATACTCTGGTGGTCACGGGGCAGAGCTCTGAACTGATGATGACTGGCTCCCAGCTGCAAGAGTAGATATAGTACAGTTGTGTACACTTACCATAAATGTAGCTGTTCGAGTGTATTCACTGCTGCAGCCATTACATTTGGGTAATCTGCTGGCAGGTTGCCTTCAGTCGGCCTGAATATCAAAGTCTTGGGTAGTGTGATAATTGCTGTCTCCTCTTCCATGACGTCAGGTCGTCAGAGGTATAAAACATGCAGCCGACTCCATTTTATTCAGTTTTTCTTGTCCCAGATGTCATGTGCCCCCCAAATGGGGAGCAAATATATATATATATATATATATATATATATATATATATATATATATATACACATATATATAAAATATATAAACAAACTGCAAAATATACGAAAATGCAAATGTAGCAACATAAACTTTACCTTCATCTAAAAGCAAATACACCACAAAGGCTTTAGAATATAGTGAAGGAAAGAGAAGTTCTAGAAAAAAGGGGGATGGCGGGTGGGTAACCCGGACTGCAACAGTGAATACACTCAAACATCTACATTTATGGTAAGTGTACACAACTGTACTATGTTCTTCATGTTTCACTGTTGCAGTCATTACATTTGGGTAGAATCCCAAAGCTATGGATGGGAGGCTGTAACTAAATAGCATTAGGAGCGGCTATAAGGCCCTGCAGAACTGCAGTGGCAAAGCCTGCCCTGGACTTAGAGAAGAGAGGCAAATGATAATGCTTTGTAAAGGTATGAAGAGAGCTCCAAGTAGCAGCATCTAAAATGTCTTTGGTTGGAACTCCTCTGAGAAAGGCTGCTGAGGTAGATGCAGCCCTGGTGGAATGTGACCTGATTCCCTTGGGCACCGGTTTACCATGATGCAAGTAGCAGAAACAAATGCAGTGGCTTATCCACTTTGAAATAGTCTGCTTTGATATACCTTCCCCTCTGATCCTGCAGCAAATGCCACCAGTAGTTGCTCAGACTTTCTTAGAGATTTGGCCCTGTTTAAGTAGAATCTTAGTTGTCTATGTACATCCAAGGAATGCAGAATCCGCTCCCCCTTGTTCTGCGGATTTGGGTAAAATGATGGCAGGTGAATAGTTTGGTTAAGAGCCACAATGGATACCACACCTTAGGCATAAAGGAAAGATTGGTCATGCGGGACACCCTGTCCGGGTAAAATGTAATAAAAGGCTCCACAGCCATGAGGGCCTGTAGTTCTGAAACCCTTCTTGCTGAAGTGATTGCCAGAAGGAAAGCTGTTTTCCAAGATAAAAACTTTATATCCGCAGCAGCTGCTGGTTCAAAAGGAGGCAGGGTGAGCTTTTCCAGCACAAAATTGAGGTCCCATGCAGGAGTTGGTGATCTTCTGGGATTTCGTAAATTTTTGGCCCCTCTAAGATACTGTTTTCGCAGAGGATGAGAAAAGATGGGAGGTTCTGTGTTGTAAAGAGCCGAGATGACAGAGGCATCGATATTTACTGAAGAAAAAGATAGGCCCTTGTCAAGCATCTCAGTCAAGTATTGTAAAATCTGTGGAAAATTTGGCTTTGCAGTGTCCGTTCCTTGTGCTTGATTCCAAGCACAGAATCTCTTCCATTTATCAGCATAAGATTTTCTAGTACTAGGCCTTCTGACTTCCAAAATAACCCATCACAGATTTACTGAGAGATGTTGTTTGAATAATTACATGATCAGCCATGCTGCCAGGTTCAGAGTTTGGAGCCGATTGTGCAGAATTTCATTGCTCTGCTGAGACAGTAGATGAGGTATTTGAGGCAAGTACCAAGGAGGGAGTTGAGACATATTTCTGAGGTCAGTCCGGTGCAATTAGGATCATTTTTGTTTTTTCCTGTCTGACCTTTAGTAAGACCTTGGGGAGAAGAGGCAGAGGAGGAAAGTAGTAGACTGATATGTTTTTCCAACTGAAGGATAGGGCATCCACTTTCCATGCTTGTCTGTGATAAGTCCTTGTGCAGAATGTGTCCAGTTGACAATTTTGGGGAGAGGCAAATAGACCTATGTCTGGACTCCCCCATTTCTCTGTTATCATGCTGAAGACTTGTGGATCCAGTTTCTACTTGTGAGGGTCCATAAGATTTCTGCTTAGGTCATCTGCCAGAGTATTTTGTTTTCCTGGCAGGAATTGAGATTGAAGATGTACTTGGTAAGTCAAGGCTGTGTCCCACAATGCCATGGCTAGTCTGCAAAGGGGGTAGGAATGTGTACCCCCTGCTTGTTTATGGACCACATAACCGCGGTGTTGTCCGTCTTTATCAGTAGTTGTCCTGGATGAAGTAAGTCCTTGAAGGCCGTCAGAGCATTCTAAACAGCTAACATCTCTTTTTGGTTGATATGCAGATGCATTTGTTTTGGACTCCATATGCCCTGAATGCATCTCCCTGCCAGGTGTGCCCCCCAAGCATAGTCTGATGCGTCTGTAGTTAGGGTTTGGGGGGCAGGGGGTAGAGTGAAAGACCGTCCCTTGTTCTGGTGACATGTCACCGCCCACCAAAGAAACTCCTGTTGTAGGCAGGGAATGAGAGGAATCATTGTTTCCAGACTGTGACAATGTTGACTCCATAAACTTTTTAGATACCATTATAGTTTCCTCATATGTAGTCCTGCATATGGAATTAGCAGAATGCAGGATGCCATGAACCCCAAAGCCTGCAGAATTTGTCTTGCAGATAAATGGGTTTGTGTTGCCATCTGTTTGATGTAAATAGTCAGTTGCCTTTGTCTGGCGTAAGGTAAGCCATCTGGGCAGTTGTATTCAAGCTTGCACCCAGGAATGTAATTTTTTTGAGAGGGTACCAGTTGTGATTTCTTTTCATTTGTTGTGTACCCTACGCATGTTAGAAGCCTTTTTACAAATGCCAGATGTTGAAGAAGAACGTCCTTGTTCTCTGATTGAATGAGACAGTCGTCCAAGTAAGGATAGATTTGTATGCTTCTTTGTCTGCAAAACGCAATTACTGGTGCCAGGCACTTTGCAAAGACCCTGGGTGCAGTAGATAAGCCAAAGGGCAGTGCAGAGAATTGGTAATGCATAAAACTTGCCTTGAAGTGGAGGTATCTTCTGAACGATTCCCTTATTGGGATATGCAGGTATGCCTCTTTAAAGTCGAGTCACTAACCAAGAGTTCTTGCCCAGCATGGGCAAAAGCTGTTGTAAAGTCAGCATTTTGAATTTTGGGATGTCCAAGAATGTGTTCAAAATCGATAAATCCAGTATTGGATGCCAGGCATTGTCTTTTCTGGGTACCAGGAACAGTCATGAATAAAAACCTTGTCCTTTTTCCTGTTCTGGTACTGGTTGAATAGCCCCCATATCCATGAGGGACGTAACTTGTTTCTGAGACTCTGCCCATTGGTTTTGTGGCAGTTCTGGCCAAGAGTTTGGAATTGGCAAGGTATGGAAATCTGTACCCCTGGGATACTATGTTTAATACCCACTTGTCCTGGGTTATTAACTGCCAGTTTTGAGCATGAAGTGCTAATCCCCCCTCCCCCCAAAGGGGCTGCCAAAAGATATGTGCTTGGTGATAGTAGAGGGAAGTCATTGAGACTGCTTACTGTAGGGTTGTGCTTTGTTTTCTCCAGATTTGGAGGTGGAGGCACCCATTCCAATGACCTGTAAGAACCCTGTGATTGGTATCTAGAGCCTTTTGATCGCCTGGAATTGCCTTCTGAGGCTCTGTTGGACACAGAAAAGGACCAATTTCTAGTAGGCCAGTGTCTACTGAATCTGGGTGGCTGCACTTGTAAAACATCTTTTAAAGTTTGCATAGATTTAGCTTTGTCTTCCACTTTCTTTAAAACCTCTTCTGCCTAATTACTAAACAGAGTATCATGCTGTAAAGGTGCATCCAACAATTTAGCTTTAACATGATCAGGCAAATTTTGCTCTTTGAGCCAGGCATGCCTTCTAATCACAGATCCAGTAACTGCAGCCCTGCAAGAGGCCTCCAAGGAATCAAAATCACATTGCAAAGTATGCTTTCCAACCTGTTCTGCTGCATGCAATAATTCCTGTAATTCTTTATTTTCCACACATTCAGAAATCAACATAATTTTCTGTTTCAATAATCCCATAACATGCTGTTGATATTTAAGCATATGAAACTGGCAGTTTAAGGCCCTACTTTCCAAAGTTGCAGACGTATAAACCTTCTTTCCCCATCTAACCAGCACCCTGGAATCTCTATCAGAGGGGGTAGGATTCTTGGCTGTAGAGGCCTTTACACCTTTGGGACCCTGTGAGATAATTTCAGGATCAGCAGCAAGAGTTTTGAATAAAAATTTGTGGGAGTCAGGAACCCTGTAATATCTGTCTGGCTTACTAGGAGCCGGAGGTAGGGAATCAGGAGCCATGTTTGATTCCGAAAACACATCATCAACAATCTCTAATACAGGAGGTATAGCCAAAGGCCTATGCTGAGGAAGAAGGAGGAAATCCCTAAGCCTCTTTTTTGATTCCGAGAAATCCTGACTCTCCCAATGAAAATGTTCCCTTTAAGTATGCAAGGTTTCTCCAAAGGAATAATCCTCAGGAGATGCAGATGGGATGGATTATTCCGCATCTGAATCCAAATAGGGTGGTATAGAAAATTCCTGATCAGAAGAGGAATCAGAAGAAAAAGAATGGTCTGAAGATTCATAATCAGTGTCTTGCCTCGGCCTCTTATCTGGGGGGGGGGGGTTGGGAACCCCTGATCAAGGTAATTAAGTCCTCAGCGATTTTGATCATCTGTTTTTTAGGCATAGGGGCCTGAGCACATGGCTCATGCATCAGTTTTTTAGACTTAGAAGTTGTTTTTGTTTTTGAAGCTGGCGTTGGTTTTATATAGAAATGTTGAGGCCTAAAAACACCCTCAGAAGCCGGTGCCAGCTCAGCAGCTCCGGACCCATCCGAGGGAGAGACATCCGCGGGTACAATACTCTGAGAATCTTGTGGCATACTGGACTCCGCATGCGTCTCAGTAGAGGCCTGCGACTCAAAAGTAGCGGGTATCAGGGGCTGCGAAAGCGCCTCACTGAGTACCGGCGAACCGACGACTGGCTTAAGAGAAGCTTCGTCGGTTTTGGACCTCGACGGTCTGTCTCTGTCCTTTTCTTTGCGTTTTTTGTGAACTCCGGTAGTCGGATTGCTATCTGACAACATTTCAGGGTAATTAAATCTGGATCCAAAATATTTTGAAGCAAAGATATACCGACGCTTAATAGTGTGTTGGTTAAATCTAGCACAAAACCGACAGCAAGGCATGTTATGATCTGGGCCTAAGCAAGGAATACAGTACAAATGAAAATCCTTATGAGGTATTTGCTTCCCACAAGTAATGCAATTATTAACTTTTATTGACATCGGTAAGGAGCAAGAAAAAGTTTCCCCAATGGGGTACTTAGCTAATTGAAGACTCTGATTCTGAAACTCGAATGCAAAAATTTCAGGAGACGGCCAACCGGCACTTGCAAACTGCTTCTGCTTTGGGCACCGCACAGCAAGAAAGACTGAATAAAATGGCGTCAGCTGCAGGTTTTATACCCCTGACGATCTGACGTCATGGAAGAGGAGACAGCAACCGATGCAAGACCCAAGACTTTGATATTCAGGCCGACTGAGGGCAACCTGCCAGCAGATTACCCAAATGTAATGACTGCAGCAATGAAACACGAAGAACATCTCCTGGATTGCCTGTCCATCTTGATGTGGTAGTATGAATCCAGGAGATCGATGGAGCACATCCAACTGTCCTTTCCCAGAAAGGGAAGAATGGACTGCAGTGTCACCATCCGGAATGTTGTTTTTTTTGACAGACCTGCTGAGATCCAAAATTGGTCTCCAGTCCCCTGTTTTCTTTGGGAACCTTGAGTAAGTTCTGGATCCGATTTGGTCTGCGGGGACTTCTTGGATGGCCCATTTTTCTAGCAACCTTTGAACGTCTAGGTTTGTTTGATCCTGTAGATTGGGTGGCACATCTGGGATGGATTTTTGTTTTCTGGGAAGAGTTGGCCTGGAGAAAGGAATACTGTTATCCCTGGATATTACTGACTGTACCCATGTGTCTTTTGTGATACTTTGCCAGGCCTATCAGTACAGTGACAATCTGCCCCTGATTGTCTCTAGAGGTGGACAGGTGGGCCTCCTTTCAGGAATGCTGGAAGGGCCTACCAGAGAATGTATCTCTGTTGCCCTGATTCTGTGGACCCCCTCTGCCGCGAGGGCGGTGTTTCCCATTATTACTTCCCCCCTCTGCCTCTGGGGGAAGAATCACCATGTGCATCAGGTGAAGCTCCCTGGGATTTCCAGAACCACATTTTACTGCTTTTTTTGACCTTTGGGATAAGGTCTAGTAGGGGCGGAGAAACGTACACCCACAGCAGGGAGAGTTTTGCCACCTTGCTCGCACCTGGTAAGAGTCTCTTCTACCTTGAGCCCGAACAATGACGAGCCATCAAATGGGACGTTGGTAAAGGAGGACTTGAAGGGCTCCACAAACTCACAAAGGCGCACCCAGGAATGTTTTCATAAGGCAATTCCTATGCCTGCTGCCTTGCTCGCTCCATCGGCTGTGCAAGAAATGAGCTGCATGGAGGAGTAGACTATAGAAGACAAGGTCGCAAGCTGGGAAGCAGTCTTATCTGAAGCATCCGCAGCTCTAGAATACTGAAGAGCATCTCCCAGCTCTTTGAGGAGATCACTCTGGAGATGAGTGAAATGGGACACATAATTCAGTGACCTAAGGGTAAAGGCAACTGATGAAAACACAAACTTCCCATATCTGTCCATCGTATGAGACTCTTTGTTCGGCGGATGGACAGAAGTTGTTTCTGCTAATTCCTCCTTTGTGGCTGCCGCAACCACCATAGCATCAACCGGAACCCCCTTAGACAGGAAAAGCATTTCCTCTGGCGCTGTGATAAATTTATTGGGCCTCCACGGAGCAGGCTCCATAGATTCTGGAGAGATCCACGCCTTTCAACTGACCACCCCTAGTAACTGGTCAAAAGTAGGAGACACCCAAGAGGTGGAGGGTTGGGATCCAAAATCCTCCAGGTACACAGATTTGTCTTCAGAAGGGGAAAGGGATTTACAGGATGTCTGAAAATGAGACATCCTCCGATTCTGACTCCTCCAAATCTGTGCCTTAAGTGAGAGATTTGGGGGAGTCTATATGCTTCCTCTTACAAATCCTCTTCCAAGGGACCTCCTCAGAGGGGTACTCTGGGGAGGTTTCGGAAGGGGGAAGGTCGCCCGAAGGGGCGTCCTGGGGCACTGGTTCTCTACACTTTGGATGGAAGGGTGGTGTGGAGGTAGACACTGCCCCGAAGGGGAAGGAGCAGCTGAAGCAGAGGGTGGAGTGGTCTTTGAGGACAGCACACTCCTCATCACCTCGAAGGCACCACAATCCCGGCCTGAGAGTCTCCGGCTCTGAAGAGCCCAGAGATGTCCCTCGCACAAAGGGTGATGGCTCCAAGGCTGATGTAGGAGCCGAACTCACCTGTGCTGAAGCCCCGAGTGGGAGAGTACGAACTGACAAGCGTTCCTGCCCTTGGAGCCCAAGAGGGAGTCTCAGCCCC